>NW_004955416.1:27861441-28122698 GCF_000276665.1 Chinchilla lanigera
CGGACCCCATCCCCCGGCCTGCGTGCAGCCCCGGCCGCTGCTCCGCGGCCGCGTGCTCGGGCAGGGGTGGTCTGGGCCCGGGCACCGTGGGGCTCGGCTCTGGGGGTGCAGGGGACGCGGGCGATTCCTCCAGTCGCCGCCTTGCTTCCTCCCGCCTTCCGGGCTTGCGGATGGGGTGCAGCCAGGGAACCCCGAAGCCTCACACTGGACGGGGCTGGGGTAGAGGGCTAGAGTGGGGGAGCCCAGGCAAGAAACAAAGTAGGAAGCCCCAGGCTGGCTTCGGGTTTCTTTGGAGAAAATCGGTCCTGGTAAGTTCGGGCAAGAGTGAGTGTGTGTGTGTGTGTGTGTGTGTGTGTGTGTGTGTGTGTCCTTGCTCTGGAGTCGCTCTGGGCCAGGCAGTGGCCTGGGCACCTCCTCTCCTTGGAACATGTCAGATAACTGCCAGTGCTGTTGCTTACCTTCTCTGTCAGGGAATCGAGGAAGCCTAGGGTGGCTGGAGGTGGGTGGAAAGAGTGGAGGAGAATTCAGGGACCCTAGGAGTAGCTCAGCCTGCCCCTTCACAGTCTGAGGGCATGAAGTGTTTCCCCTTGCATAGAAGCAGGGACAGGCAGCTGTGTTCTTAGCAAACCTCTCACCACATACCCCATTTTTAGTACAGCCTGTCACTGACATGACAGCAAAGTACCCACACACTAAAAGGACAACTGCACTGTGACCGGTTTAGAAAACCTTAACATGAAATGCCTTTTACACTTGGGTTTTCATTGACTTTGCACATGATGCAGAAAGAAAAAGAGAAAAAGTTAGTAACATACCCACACCTGATTTGTCCCTAAGGGAGGTTTTGTGGCCAAACTTTTTCCCTCCCCTGCGCTTGCACATCTCAGAAAGTGGCCGGTAGTCAACACAGTTGCTCGGATCACAGACCTAGATGTTGTCCTCATCCTAGTCCCTCCTGTCTGAATTCAGTCTGTTACCAAGTCTTGTTAAGACTGCCCCAAAACGCGTTCCCTTCTTCCTCATGCGTTCACCTCTGTCCACCATTTCCACCTCCCTTGTTCTCTGGCAGCCAGTGTGAGACAGTAGACAGGGACATAGGTATTTAAATAGGTAAATAGAATCCCCGCAGTCCTCTCCGTGGGACTCTTCAATAACTTCTCCTCACTATGGGCAGGAAAGCCAGGGGAACCCCTTCTTTTCTTTCCTGTGCTTGGGAGTTCCGGCCTCTGGCATCTCTGACCATCAGGCCGGTGATGCCCAGCCGCCCTGGCCAAGCCTGCTTTGCGGCTCAGGGCCTCCGCATCACTGACCACATCTCCACATGGATTACGAAGGCCTTCCCTGGCCGCCTCTCAACGCACATTCTCTCTCACATCCCTCACTCTGCAGCCTTCTAGCAGTTCCACTGGCCATGTATTTCTTCTTTCTCTGCTTAATTTCTGCTTAGTTACCCCCGTTCCCCACTGGAGCTCCCGGGTCAGTGTCTTGCTCGCTGTGGTGTTCTGGTCACCATAACAAAGGTGCCCTGTGCAGAGAGGTAGATTCAGTGACTGAACAGTAGCCGGGTAACCTTGACTTCCCTGCAGCTTCAGTCTCCTGGAGCCTTCCGTTCCCCAGCCTTCTGTGCTCACCTGGGACTGAGAACAATATAGTTCTTTTCCCTGCAGCTGGATGATATTTTGCCATCTGCAAGCCTGTTAAACAAATCGGGGAGCCAGCCAGTACAGTCGGGGGTGCAAAGAGTGTGAAGGGATGTCTGGAACCACGGGCCAGACGTGTCACGCTGGCCTGTGTTCAAAAAGGAGCTAGGTGGTAGGAGCATTTGTAACACGCTTCCCTTTTGTATTGACTGACAGCCCGTCCCAAACTTCCTGAAAAAAGATATTAGAGCAACTACTTATTTTACTGTCTGCCGTCCCCTCCAGTTTCACGAACTTGTAAGTTTACTCCTCCCCAAGAGGGCTCAGTAAAACACTGGTCGAATGAACACCAGCTTTCTTGTTTTCTTTCTCTTTAAGCATTTAAGTGTATTCGTTAATGTAGGCTTTAAAGAGTTGGCAAAAGGAAATTCGTAATCTTTAAAAAAATTTTTTTTTGGTACCGGGAATCCAGCTCAGGATCTTGAGCTTGCCAGGCAGGCTCTTTAAAAAGTATTAAAATAATCATTACTGCAGAAAATGTCTTCAACATGTAGAATGAATAGAAAACATGGAACTTACAATCATGATCTGTTGCACTGGTCTGAACCCAAAAGAAGCCGGAGGAAGCGAAGATCTGTTTAAGGGCAAAGACAGCAAAACTTGAGTTACCTCATCTGAAAGCTTCTACCTTAGGGTGTGAGCCAAAATGCTAATTATAGTTTAAAAACTGCTCCAGCAGCAAAAGCCTCCATTTGTAGACTGATTTGCAAAAGGAAACTGAAAGGGGAACCAAGTGCACTGGGAAAAGATTAATACAAAATATTTTAAAGATGTTTTCTTTGGTAACTTAAAAACATTATATGGCAGCTCTTCTGTTTTGAGAAGGAATGTCTGCTGCTGGGATCTTTAAGACGTGAGGTATGTTTCGTCGCTGTTTAGGTGTTCAAAAGCAGACGGTGACTACACTTCTCAGCTTCTGAACGTTAGTGTGCAGTTTGGAGCCTGCATTTTACAACACAGTCCGGCTTGCTGTTCTCCTTGTCCCAGCTCCCAGCTTGATTTTCCGAATTGGATTTTAGAGTTTATGAGGCTTTAATCATCTCCTGGGTTTTGTGTAGATAGATCATTTTTCTTTTCCTCCTTGGACTTTTCAGGCTTCCCAGCTTCAAACTCGGGTGTTTCCTTTTCGGTTCAAGAAGGTGAGGGCTCTTCTCCATCCACCTTCCTCTGCCTCAAAGAAACCAGCCTACTGGGCCAGGTGCCTGATTTCCAGGCTTTCAGATGAGAAATTCTGAGTGCTCTCACAGACTGTTTGTTTCTGCAGCTTGCTCCGGGAGCCCTTACTGGGGAGACAGAGCCTCCCCTCCCCTCTCCCGTGCCCCAGCATTGTGATTGCAGTAATGACTACACCAGCCCTGTGGTAAAAAGGTGATGACTGCACAACTTTTGCCTGAGTGAATTCCCACAGCAGTCTGTGAGAGTGCCAGGGTATGGGCTAGGTGTCTATTTTTATTTTTTTGAGACAGGGTCTACTATGTAGTTCAGGCTAGCTTTGAACTCAGTATGTAGCCCAAACTGGCTTTGAACTCAAAACAATCCTCCTGCCGCAGCATTCCTCCTGCCTCAGCCTCTGGAGTGATGGGATCATAAGGCATGCACCACCACGCCCGGCTGGGTGTCTATTTTTAACAGATGAGAAAACCGAGACACACAAGTTTCAGGTGGAGGGCACACTTGGGAGTATCAGAAGCACTCTATACCTTGACTTCCGCACTGTGCTTTTGCCTTTACATATTGGCATTATTTATATAGTCCTGATTTTAGTATTAGTATTAGTATTAGTATTATCAGCTTGTTATTATTATAGCTGCACTATTTTGGAACCATCTGTCTCAGTGTCCCTGACCTTGTACTTTGTGTCTGGGACAGTCTACATACATTCATAGGGTTATACCTTCCTATCATGGAGGCCTCCCCATGCCAAGTCAGAGCTGGGCCCTCAAGACATTTCTGGCCTTTTGATCAACTTGAAAGCAGAATAGGAAATCATGGTGGGCAGACCTCCAAGCCCATGAGAGCCCAGCATAGAAGAGCAGTGCTCGGTCTCAGCAGCTTGCCATAGTCTTATTGGCTTTAAGAGATAAGTCTTAAACCAACGCAGTTTCTCCACCATGGGGCAGGTAACTCTGTTGCCAGTGGCTGTCCTGTGCGTTGTAGGGTATTTAGCAAGATCCCTGATCTCTACACATTACGTGCCTGTAGCATTCTCCCCCACCAAGTGTGCCAACCAAAAGTATGTCTCTAGGCATGGCCATATGTCCTGTATGAGAGAGGCAAAATTCCTGGGGTTCACTTTTGCTGGCTGCCAAAGTTCTGACTAAGTTGTCTTCAGAACCAGTAACAGTTTTTTCTGGACATTTTTTTCCCGGTGAATGTGTGATGACTAAATAATGATCGAGCCCTTACTGCTGCATGTTCTGGGATTGTTTAGGGAGACAATGTCTGAGTCCAGTGTAGGTGGGATGGGGGAAGCTTGGCCCTTTCACTTCCTGCACCTAATGGGCTTGGTCGGATGGATGGACCATGGAGAAAAATACTGGAAAAGAAAGCAAAATATCAGTGAACCAATATAATTAGTAAATATTTGCAGGGATTGCAAGAAAGGACCTGAGTGAAAAAGTTTTTCTGATGTGATGATGTTTTTCACCACAGGAATGAAAGCAGTTTCTGGTCAACCATGACTGTGCGTCCATGTCCTGACCCATTCTCCAGGTAGTGGTGACAACAGTAGTACCTGCCTTTGGAGATCAGCTGCCTCAAGGGTTGATGGCTGGCATGTCGCAGAAACCACCCAGTATGTACTGGTGTGTGGGGCCGGAGGGATCAGCTGTGTGTCCAGAACGCGCCATGGAGACGCACAATGGTAAGGATGTGCCTGGGGATGTGTGCCTGGGCACAAGCGGCCATGCTTGTCCTACAGGGAGTTTAGGCTACATCAGAACAAAGTGTCTTCAACCAAAGGAAATAAAATGGCAATTATTTGGTGTTTTCTCATCATAAAATATATGTTGGGATTTGCACTTAAATTCTGAATAGGGAGGGGCCATGTACAAAATTTATTGTGGACTCAAAGATCTTAAGAAATGGGGCCTCACATCATGTTGGACTTTTACAAATATGGATATTTTGTTTTGTCTTAGCATTATAAAAGTAATACCTGTTTATTAGAGCAAAATTGAAAAAAGAAAAAAAAGAAAGAAAAAAAAATTATGCAGACTCCCACCACTCCAAGCACACACACAGCTAGCATCCGGGCGAATTCTTTTCCAGTTTCTCTGTGATTAAAGAAGTTTGTTTTAATTTTATTGTACTTAGAAGGTAGATAAAATTTTTATGCTCTTTTCTAGCTTTTTACCAGTAGCGCTGACCTAAATTGCCACCTAGTTCATGTGATTAAGTGAAAATATAATTTTATATGGGAACATAATATGAAAATTGTTGATCTAACCCTTATTTTCCTTTGAAATTTGGGTTGCTTCCAACTGTTCACTGTTTCCAAAAGCATCCCATTCCTATCTTTTTATACGGGTTTGCAGCTTATTTCCTTAAAATAAATCTATAGAAGTCACATTGAGTTTGAACATTTTTGACATTTCTCCATGAGCACTGTACTACTTTTAACACCAATAGACTATCATTGATACTATTGCTAACAATACATATTTGCTAATCTCTTAGTACATCTCAGGCTGTGAATTTAGTGCTTTATGAAATAATCTCACTTAATCCTCACAACTGTGAAAATGGTGCTTTTCTCCATGATATATACCCAAAGAACTTGAGAGAGAAATCTAGAAAGTTTCAATAACTCTTGTAAATTGGAAACTTCATAAGCTCAAAATACATTTAATGCACCTGCCCAGCTGCCTTAAACATGCCCAGATCACTTACAGTAGCCACAGCTGGGCAAAGTCAGTTAGCACAGAGATTACTTTATAACAGAGGTATAATATCTCATATAATTTGTTGAATATTGTACAGAACACACAAAACAGATTGATTGTTTTGTACTGCTGTAATGTCAAAAAATTGTAAGTTGAACCATCATGGTCAGGAACTATCTGTCTGCACCCCAAGGCCACAGCCAGGGGACAAGCAGCTCTCAGAAGTGTGTCTGAGTTGGGTTTACAGACTCTGTGCTTTGCTTATTTGTAGTCTTTATGTTTTCTACGACGAACACATGCCACTGGTTTGTTGCTGTTTTGCATTACATTTACGATAAGATTAATATTGCAAGTTTTATTTTTTATTAGCACGTGTTTGCAGTACATAATGATTACATTCCGTGTGTGGAGTTGGTCCATGTACATAACACACCTTAATTCCTTTTTTCATGCCTGTTCCCTTGCCTCCTTTCCCCCCTTCCATCTCTTGATCTCCTTCCCATTTTGCAAAACATCTATCTCCCTACTTCCTATTATCTATCTACCTTTTATTTTACTCTATTTATACCCTGAGTTTCTCATATAAGAGAAACCGTGTGATACTTAAGACTATGTTTGATTTATTTCACTTAACATTATAGTCTCAAGCTGCATCCATTCTCCTGCAAATGACCTAAGTTTATCCTTCTTTATGGAAGAATAATACTCCATTGTGTGTAAACACCACATTTTCTTTGTCTATTCATCTGTTGATACTTTCAAGATTTAGCTGTTGTGAATTGTGTGTCTATAAACATGGTTATGCATGGATCACTGTGATATGGCGTTTTGAACTCTTTCAGTACAATATCTAGAAGGGGAGGATAGCTGGATCAAGTGGAATTTCTAGTGTTAGGTTTTTGAAGAATCTCCATAGTGCTTTCACTAGTTTCTATTCCCAGCAACAATGTGGAAGGGTTCCTTTTCCCCTATAGCCTCACCAGCATTTGTTATTGTTTGATTTCTTGATGGTGTCCATTCTCTCTGGGATCAGATGGAATCTGATGCTTCAGAAGTAGGATCTGATCGGCATCTCTCATGTCCTTATATGCAGGGGCAAATTTATTTCTCTGGCTTCTTTCCCCTTGATGTCTTTCTAGCACATATCAGCGTGTGGTGGGGGGCAGGTGCCCTTTCTGAGCATGTCCCCCTGGAATGGTTTCCTGTCTTCAGAGGCAGTTTGTTCCTTCTCACTTTCTCCCAGACTTCATAGGATCAGGGGGAGCCAGGCTGCTCAGCACCCCTTATTTTGGGAAGGACTGTTGCAGACCTAACTCCCAGCTCTGGCTAAGGAAAATTGCTTGCCAGAAGAAAAAACAATGATACCTAAATTAGTTGGGGGAAACTGTCTTCTAAAAATCCTTAGAAGATGACGTGTTTTAAAATGTCTAGATTCTTACTGTTCTTGCAAGAGTAGTTTAGAAGAAGACTCAAACTTTAATGAAACAAGTATTTTACTATTTTTCCATAAGGATAGTTAGCATTTTGTAATCTATATGGTAATATGTTTTGTCACGCATACACCCCTACTTTTTTCTATTTGCATAACCTCTCTTTGGGTGTATTTAAAATGATTCACTCTTTCAAAGCCCATGATTGAAGGGTGCAGTGGTACATGCCTGTCATCCCAGTAACTCAGGAGAGTGAGGCAGGAGGATCACTTGTCCCAAGAAAGTGCGGGGACCAGCCTGGGCAACATGGCAAGACCCTGTCTCGCAACAGCAATAACAACAACAGCATGAATGTGGCACTGTACTAGGTGGTCTGGGTGTGGCTGCTGTGTGTCCCAGCCATGTATCTGTGCAGCACAGCTGCATCTCAGGAGGACGTGTCACCACCATCTCCTGGGCACCATCAGCAGTGAGCTCCCTGGAGAGCGGGAGGAATGTGGAAGAGGCCCCAGGGGTGCTGAGTGCACCCATGACATGAGGGGAATCAGGGAGTTCACTCCCTACTGGCTGCTGGGAGAGCTCCCTCGACAAGCCCATCATTAGACTTTCCTTACTGCAGTCTGACACCAGCCGCAGTGGACGAACCTGTTCTGCCAGCTGAGGCAGGCACCTAGGATAGTCAGAGTAAGAAAACTAGTAACGCAGGAGGAGACCGCTCCTGGATGGTGGAAGGTGGGGTGCTGGGTGGACCCCACTCAGAGGCAGCTCAGAGCCTCTCCCTCCATGTGAGAGGTCCTAGCTTCAGCCCGAAAACCTGGCCCAGCTGCCCGCATGTCAGAGCACTGTCTACAGCCAGATCCAGCATGGACCAAAGAAAGAGCAAGAACGTTCCTGAAGGTCTTCAAATCCCAGGTTGTTCCATAACTATTTGCAATGTCTTTGCTGTTCTTGTTGGTTTCCTTTGGCTTTTTCAAATCTGTATTAAAAATCTTACTTTGTAATATAAGACCCAAGTGGTTTGCTCTAGTGGGGCTTTTTCTTGCTTTTCAGAGGCAGAAGTAGGAAGTAGACTGAAGTAGGAAGTAAGTAGGAAGTGTCCCTGAGGTGGTAGCCTCCCCTCTTGCCGGGCCACTGTCAGAAATTCTACAAGGGACAGAGCTGCACCAAGGAGGAAGCCATGTCTTCAAAGTGCTGCTTGTGTCAGTGTCCTGCTTATGTCTGCTGGGCTCTGGAGGGCTGGCAGCATGGGGCTTTTCCAGGCAGAAGACCATGGTCCGAGGGTACCCTCCTCGGCCTGGCGTCCTTAGGGAGCAGAACCAGTATCCTATAAAGAACCCTGTACTTCATGAGGCCAAGGAGTGTGGCTGAGCAGTGGCCAGGTGGGTAAGAGAAGGGGCTGAGGACATCCATCCATGCAGGTGACAGTTAACACGGCTGTGCTTCCCATCCATAAACAGTGCCCGAACACATGACCTCTGGCTCGATGAGGCCCTGAGAATTAACTCAAGGCTTAGATCTTCACTTACTTGTCCAGAATATACCGTACTTGCTTGCTTCTCACAGATGAGGCCAACCTTTGTGTTGTGAGGTTTTCGCTGTGGGAGTGTCTTGTCCTCATTGTGTCTAGCTGCTCCCAGTGAGTCAGTTGGAACCCATTAACCCCTTTCTTGAAGTAACTAAAAGAGGATGCCTCGCCCTCCTCCTCCCATCTGTTGCGGCGGGCTCCACGGGTGCCTCTACTCACCCACCCATGTAGGTGGCCAGAGCCTGAAAGGGTGGCTCACTCCAAGCTTTAACCCTCACCCTCTGTCCCCCTGCCCCGCACTGCTTCCTTGTGTGGGGTGGGCAGGACAGATCCTGCTCATGTCCTCTAGACATGCTGGGGGCAGCCACGTCCACTTGGCCTGCATTCAGCCATCTGCCTGACCCCCATGAAGGATCCAGTGGCCTGTGAGCCGGGAGGGACCGGCACGGACATCCCTGCCCTGAATGGAGGGACGAGGACTTTCATCCCTGTCCTCGTCTGGATTCCTGTTGCATCTGAGTTAGACCTTGAAGGAGCCATAGTGAAAGGTTTATTGGAAATTCTTTAGCTCTCTGGCAATCTTCTTCTCCTCTCAACAACATGTACGTCTAAATTCTAATGTATGAGTTTCACATCCATTCTTGGAAACCCTGATGAACGAAAGCAAGGATGCTTTGATGTAGTGTTGTACTTTGCGACGGTATGAAGCGCCATGCATGCGGAAGAAACTGTAGTTCAGATTTTGAGCTTTGATCTTGCGTCCTTGGGTAATGATCTTGCATCCTTGGGCAATGATTTGTGGTCCCTTCCTGTCTTGCAATGGGGCAGTGACTGCTGTCAGGGCTGTCAGTCGGCCATCTGACCAGGAGGGGACACAGCCAGTGCCGTGTGGGTGGGAAGGCTGTGATATGCAGTAAGGAAGGTGTGCTAAATGCATTTTCAAATTAATAGTATTTTCAGTTTAGGATGGATTTAATAGACCATATCGCCCATCCTAAGCTGGGGAGCAGCTGTATTCATGAGAAAACCTGATTTCCCATCCTCAACCACCCCAGCCAAGCCTGTGTTCAGTTTGTCAGATCCCACTTACCTGTCCTGTGGGTGACATTTGTGATAAAGAAGAAAACAAAAAATGAACACCCAGAAGTGTGCGTCTGAAACAATAAAATCCTTCCTGTGCTCATAACTATTGTAGCAAGAGTCACACATTAGTCAGAAATTATGTTTTCGGGGCTGGGGATTTAGCTCAGCGGCAAAAGCGCCTGCCTGGCAAGCGCAAGGTCGTGAGTTCAGTTCCTGGTACTGGAGAAAAACCAAAAAAAAAAAAAAAAGAAAGAAAGAAAAAAGAAAAAAGAAATTATGTTTTCAACTGTAAAGAATTTTTTAGTATCATATTTCATTTTGCAGTTATTGCTATGGCAGCCCCTAGAAACTTTCCTTAGCCCCAGTCCATTATACGACACCCACAGATATGTTGCCAAGTGCTGATTTACAATCACTCCAACCCAGAGCTGAATATAGTGGCCCACATCTGTGGTCTCAACTACTCAGGAGGCTGAAACAGGAGGATGGTGTCAGCCTAGGAGTTCAGGGCCAACCTGGGCAACATAGAGAGACCCTGTCTCAAACAAACAAAAATTGTCATCCTGTTTGTTTCAGGAGAATCAAAGAAAAGAAAACATAATTTCTGTGACACTTTGAGCTTTTCAGAGACTTAGTGATGTTTAAGGGTCTATTATTTTGATTAAATATAGTGATGCAAATTTGAGGTTGGAATTTGAATTTAAGTGGCAAGAATGACACCAAAGTTCCTGCAGGAACTCATCTTGGACTTGAGGTAGTCATAACTCAGAAGCAAGTGGACAGTCAAGGGTTGCTCTGACCTGGGGGCATTAGAGGCGGAGGATCAGGTGTGGCTGTCCTCATGGAGCTGTCGGGGGAGGCCAGGTCAAGGCACCTTGGGCTCTCCCATGTCTGCCCCAGCTGCCAGGCTCTGAGGGCTCTGATGGGCAGCTGCCCTCTCTCTGTGCAAATATCAGTTCAAAGATAAAAGGCAGACAAAGGGCCCCTGCCTGCCAGCAGGCAAAGAGCATCCTCCTGTGCTGCCCTTCTCCCTGAAGTATAAGGAAAAAATTAGCACTTATTCACTTTTAAAACTCCCTACTTGTCTTGAGTAGCTGTCTGTCCTCTCTCTCTTCCTCCTTCCCCTCATCTTCAACTAAATTATCTTCTTTTAAAAATAAAAATTATTTGTAATTCCCCACATTCCAATCATAGGGTGAAATGATACTGAAAAACCACGGTGCTCACTGGCGCTTTCCTGTCTTGCATGTGGTTGCTTGCCACTGGCTGGATGTGTGTCCTTCTAACTTCTTCCTAAGCATATGCACACTCACACTCACACACATGCACAATTCTTTCTGTGTGCTTCTGGTTTTATTGTGAGTTATTCATTGTACATTGGTTCTGTTTCATTTTTTGTGGTACTGAGAATTGAACCCAGGGCTTCATCCATGTTCGAGAAGTGCTTTACCCATGAGCTGCACCCCAGACCCATCAAAGATGTGTATTATGGAGCAGTGTCTTGAAGTTCGCTCCATGTGCACTGCATTTGATAAAGTGAATGCAACCTGTGTTATTATTTTAATCCCTTAGTAAAGTGCATTTATAGTTTCCCTACATTTTGCTTTCTATAAGGATCACATACCACTGAATACGCCCCAGCAAAACTGTGGGATTTCAGAGTAAGCACATTAAAGATTATCAATGCCCAATCCTGGTCAAAGCAGTTGTTAGAGAAGGGAAGCACCAAGATGGCAGAGTGGTAAGCATCAGAGAAAGAGCCTCTCTGAGTGTTGCCATCCAGATGCTAGAATATAACAATGTGAGGAAGAGGAAGGAGGTAACCAGCAGCACCTTCTCCCTGAGATGGGACTCACTGTATGAGAGTGATGGCTCAAACCTGTGGACACACAATGACTGCTGGTGACCTCAGAGACCTCCACAGAGAGACACAGCAGTGGAGGGGAGCAGCAGATGTAAAGGACTGCACTAGATGGCAGTGAGTGCTGAGAGCTCAGTCATCCCACACAAGAGACTGATTGGCCAAGAGCCATCTTGGAGAGGGGCTGGCTGAGTTCAGAACTCAGAACAGCTGCTGGCTCCATCTAGAGGCTCCCAGCTGGGCTCAGGCTCACAGAAGGTGTGGTGACAGCTGTAGGCTGAATAAGTCTGGTTTCAGCCAGAAGGTGCAGGTTCCCTGCTCCACCAAAATACTACTGATAGCTTGCTAGACTAAATCAACATGGATCAGGACTCTTGTCTCCACAGGTCTACCAGCGACAGCAGAAACAAACCTGAAAGTGGTTCCATCTCTTCTGTTTGTTTTTTGTTGTGGTGGTGGTGGTTTTCTTTTTCTTTTTCTTTTTCTTTTTTTTTGTCTCCATTGTTTGATCTTGTTTTTATATGAATGTGAATGTGATTTCTAGTCTCATTGTTGTTGTTCTGTTCTATTCTGTTCTGTTATTCTCTTTATCTCTTCCTTCTCTTTCCTTCCAGTCTTCTGCACTAGCTTCCCAGAATTAGTACAGTACCCTTTTTTCCTACAGCCTTACCTCTACACTCTTCCTCTTCTTCTACCTCTCTATTTTTTCCCTAACCACTTTTAAATTTTAACCCCTGACAGTAAAATTGACATATTAATTTTGTGGTATGTTTGAAATCTTGTTATATAACTACACATTTAGTTCATGCAGTTAAAGGTGGCAAATTAATAGTTAACTCAGTTTGTTATTTTCTAGGTTGTGATTGTTGCTACTGTTATTGCTGATGGTATCACTGTAGCCAAAAGTGACATAATGAATCTAAACAGATATTCTTCTTGGAATTCCAAGACTGAGATTGACTAAGGGTCATAGAAAATACTGTGGCACAGTGCCAAGGAGCCAATGGCTGTGCCAAATGGGCAGCAACTTTTCATTCCCAACAAATTGAAGACGTAGGACCTTGCGACAGACTCAAAACCCAGCTACACCTGGAAGATAACTCAGAGCAGTCATTTCCTAAGTGCTCTAAATACTAGCAATAAAGTAACCCACCAAAGGCAATTTACTGGCATCGCCCCAGAAATTAAACAAAAAGAGGAAAGAAAATGAGAAGACACTTAAACAAGATGCAACCCCGTACATCCAGTTCACCAAAGGCAAACCCAGGGGGCAGTGAGGTGGGACGATGTGAAAGCCACCCACCTGGCCTCTCCGAAGTAACAACAAAGCAATTGAATGGGGCTCTAGAAAACAATCAAATCAAAAACAATTTCCCAGATAACTGCAGAGATGGCGTCAAAAGTGAAAACCATGCTTAGTGACTCTAGAACAGATACAGACAAAAAATACAGGAGCTTAACAAAAGTATGCAAGCCATAATACTCAACATAGGAATGAAATGGAATCCACAGGGTAGATTCAAGGAGATAGCCAGGAGAATAAAAATTATATTGAAAGTATTTGCAGCAAATTGAGCCGATGTGAAGACAGCATCTCAGATACAGAAGACAGGCTTGCAGTTATTGATCATGAAAGGAAAGATTCCTTAAAAATAGCAAAGAATCCACAGGTTTGAACCACCCCTCTCACACAGTAAGTCCCATCTCAGGGAGACGGTGCTGCTGCCTACCTCCTTCCTCCTCCTCACATTGCTATATTCTAGCATCTGGACCATGAGAAATCAATAAATCTATCCAAGAGGTGCTAGATGAGGCAAAGAAGAATAACTTAAGATTCATTGGCATCAGTGAAAAAGCAGGAGATAGCAAAAATGATATTAAAAAAAAACTGTTCACAGACATCATGGAAGAAAACTTTCCTGTTAGGGAAAAAGAATTTGACATACAGATGGTGAGAACTCCAATTAGCCACAGTCAAAAAAAAATCTACAGCCAGGCATATCATAATCAAGATTCCAAAAATTCAACACTAGAATGGTATCTTAAAAGCTGTTAGGGAAAAGCTGACTTCTCGGCACAAACCCTCAAGTCAAGGAGAGTTTAAAGTATTTCAAGTTTTAAAGAAAAACAAGTTTCAACCCAGATTGATGTACCCCACAAAACTATCTTTCAAAACTATGTGTAAATAAGATACTTCCATCAAAAAACATCTGAGGAAATTTATGACCACCACCCAGCACTCCAGAATGTACTGAAGGATATTCTAGAAGGAGATAACAAGGACTACAACTCCATGAACTCCAGAAGAAGGAATCCACCAGGCAAGGCAGACAACTAAACAGAGGGAGGGGGAGAAAAAGAGGAGAAGCCAACAACAGGAAAATAACATGAAAGGATAAGTCCATACATATCAGTTTTAACAATCAATGTTAATGTTTTCAACTCACCAGTCAAAAGACACAGACTGGCAAAAAGGACCAAGAAGGAAGATCCAACAATATGCTGTATTCAAGAAACACTTTTAATTCCAAAACAAATTCATAAACTGAAAGTCAAAGGATGAAAAACAATATTCCATGTGAGAGGAACTCAGAAAAAACAGGGGTAGCTATTCTATTTGCAGACAAAATGAGTTTCAAGTCAAGACTGACTCAGAGAAACAAACAAGGTCACTACATCCTTGTAAAGGAAACAATCCAACAGGAAGAGATAACAATCATAAATATATATGGAGCAAATATTGATGTACCCAACTATATAATATAAATATTAATGGACATGAAAAGTCAAATAAACACTAATACAATCCTATTGGGGGAATCTCAATACCCCCTCTATCACAAAAAGACAGATCAACTGGATGAAAAGACTTAGTAGATGTCTACAGAATATTTCACCCCACAACGTCAGAATAAACATTCTTCTCAGCTGCACATGGGATGTTCTCCAAAGTAGACCATATACTCTTTCATAGAACATGCTTAAGTAAATGCAAAGGAATTGAAACTATCCCATGTATATTATCAGACCATAGTGCAATGAAATTGGAAAGCAATGGCCAAAGAAACCACAAGAACTTCACAAACACATGGAAATTAAATAGCACCCTTCTGAACAACCAAAGGGTCACAGATGAAATTAAAAAAGAAATTAGACAATTTCTACAATTAAATGATAATGACAGCATAACATACCAGAATTTATGGGACACAATGAAAGCAATCCTAAGAGGGAAATTTATAGCAATAAATATCCTTATCAGGAAAACAGAGCAAGCACAAATAAACAAGTTAATGATGAACCTCAAACTCCTAGAAAAAAAAAAAGAGCAAGCTAAGCCAAAATCTCATATGAGGGAAGAAATTATCAAGATTAATGCAGAAATTAACACATCAGAGACTAAGAAAACAATACAAACAATCAATGAATTGAAGAGTTGGTTCTCTGACAGATTAAAAAAAGTCAAAAAAGCCTTATTCAACCTTATCAAAAAAAGGAAAGAAAAGACTCAAATCCATGCAGTTAGAACTGAGGAGGGTGAAATCACAATGGATCCTGCAGAAATCCAGAAGATCATCTATACCTACTTTGAAAACTTGTATTCTAATAAGATGGAAAATGCAGAAAAAATAGACAGATTCCTTGATATATATGAATTACCAAGCTGAATCAAGAAGATATAAAAATCCTAAATAAGCCAATATCAATCAATGAAATCAAAGATATAATTGAAAACCTCCCAACAAAGAAAAGCCCAGGCCCTGACAGAGTCACTGCTGAATTCTACAACATATTTAGAGAAAACCACTACTTCTCAAACTCTTTAATGAAACTGAAAGTGAAGCAACACTCCCAAATTCATTCCTGGAAGCAAGCATTACCCTGATATGAAAACCAGAGAAAGACCCAACTAAGAAAGGGGACTACAAGCCGATTTCCCTAGTGAACATAGATGCGAAAATCCTCAGTAAGATATTGACAAACAGAATGCAGCAAATCATTAAGAAGATTATATACCATGGCCAAGTGGGATTCATCTGAGCGATGCAGGAATGGTTTAACATATGTAAATCAAAAAAATGTAATACACCATATTAACAGAGCTAAGAACAAAAATCATATCATCATCTCAGTACATTCAGAGAAAGCTTTTGACAAAGTCTAGCACCCATTCATGACAAAAAAACCTTACAGAAAATTGGCATAGAGCCAGACATAGTAGCACATGCCTGTAATCCCAGAACTTGGTGGCTGAGGCAGGAGGATTGTTGTAAGTTTGAGACCAGCCTGGGCTACAAAGTGAGCTGAAGCCCAGCTTGAACTGCATAACGAGATCTTGTCTCAAAAAAAAAAGAAAGAAAGAAAGACATTGGAATAGATGCTATTTAGGTCAATCTGATAAGAGCCATCAATGGCAAATCAACAGCCAACAACATACTAAATGGACAAAAACTGAAAGCTTTCACTCTAAAATCAGGAACAAGACAAGGATGTCCACTGTCTCCACTCTTATTCAACATAGTCCTGGAAACTTTAGCCAGAGCAATTAGACAAGAGAAAGAAAGAAAAGGAATAATGATAGGAAAGGAAGAAGGTGAATTATTATTATTTGCAGATGACACAATACTCTACATAGAAGACCCCAAAAACTCCACAAGAAAACAGCTAGATTTAATAAGCAAATTCAGTAGCATAGCTGGATATAAAGACAACATTCAAAAATCAATAGCCTTCCTATACACAAATAACAAACTCACTGAGAGAGAAATTAGGGAAACAATACCTTTCACAATAGCACCCAAAAAAATGAAATACCATGGAATCAATCCAATGAAGGATGTAAAAGACCTCTACATTGAAAGCTACAATAATCTGAAAAAGGAGATTGAAGAGGATCTCAGAAAATGGAAAGATATTCCTTGCTCCTGGGGAGGAAGAACCCATATAGTGAAAATGGCCATACTTCCAAAACTTTTATACAGATTTAATGCAATTCTGATCAAAACATCAACAGCATATGTCACAGAATTAAAGAAAACAATCCTAAAATTCATTTGGAGCCAGAAGAGACCTAAAATAACGAAGGCATTTCTGGGCAACAAAGGCAAGGCAGGGGAGCATCAAAATCTCTGACTTGAAATGATACTATGAAGCTACTATGATAAAAACAACATTACTATAAAAAAACAACACACCTGAAGATCAGTGAAACAGACTAGAAGATGCAGAAACAACTCCAGATATACTTAGTCACCTTATCTTTGACAAAGGTGCCAAACATATTCAGTGGAAGAAAGATAGCCTCTTTAATAAATAGTGTTGGGAAAACTGGCTCTACACATGCCAGAGATTAAAATTGAACCAATATCCTTCACCATACACTAAACTAAATTCAAAATGGATGGAAGATCTAAATTTTAAAATAGAAATGTTAAATATGCTGGAAGATAGAATAGGTGAAACTCTTGAAGACATTGGTGTAGGCAAAGACTTTATGATTAAAACCCCAATCACATAGTAACTATCACAAAGAATCAACAACTGGGATCTCATCTTATTAAAAAGCTTTTGCACAGCAAGAAAAACCACCAACAGAGTGAAGAGACAACCCACATGTGAGAAAAAATGTTTGCCAACTATTCTTCAGACAAAGGATTACTATTGAAAACTTATAAAGACCTCAAAAAAATCAGACCTCCCAAATAGAAAGACCCAATCCAAAAAGGGGCATCTGAGATGAATACACACATATCAGATGAAGAAATACAAACAGCAAATAAATATATGAAAAAATGTTTAACATCAGTGGTCATTCAAAACATGCAAATTAAAACAACACTGAGATTCCATCTCACCCAGGGAAGAATGGCTATTATCAAGAAATCAACCAATAACAAATGCTGCAGGGGCTGTGGGGAAAAGGAACCCTTCTCCACTGGTAGAGTGTGGACTGGTGAAACCACTGTGGAAATCAGTGTGCAGATTCCTCAAAAAACTAGGATTGGAGCTCACATTTGACCCAGCTATTCCCCTGCTGGGTATCTTCCCAGAAGAATTAAAAACATCATACCACAATGATATATTTGTTTATAGCAGTATATATGTTTATAGCAGCACAATTTGTAATGGCTAACTCTTGGAAACAACCCAAATGCCCACCAACTGAGAAATGGATAAAAAGATGTGGTCTTTTTATACAATGGAATACTACTCAATCATAAAGAAGGATAAACTGGAGACTTTCATAGGTGAATGGATGCAACTCAAGACCATACATATAAGTGAAATAAATCAGACACACTTGTGTAAACACCATGTTGTCTCCCCAGTATGAGAAGCTGAAAGAATAAATAAATCCAAATTGTACAGTAGATATTGTAAAATGGGAAGAAACTGCAAAAGGAAAGAGAAGCTGAGATGGGAAAAGGAAAAAAGAAGGAAAGGAAAAGAAAGAAATATATATATACAAGATAGGATAGTTATACTACTAATTTCTCTCCGTTCATTGAAAAGAAAGGTTTATGCTAATATTGTTTGGACAATTAAATGCCTATATCTTGTACTCTGAATAACTAATTTAAAGATAATAATGACAATGTCTTAACCATTGTTGCCCTCCTATTATCTTGTTTTGAAATTTTTTTTCTCTTTAAAATAAAACAAAATTTTAAAAAGTTTAGCTGCCCAAAACAAAAAAGTCAGTAGAACACAAAGGGCGATAGCTTAGGAAGAGCAAGCAAGCTGGCCCGGTCCAATGTCAGCCCCCAGAAGGGTTTCCTGTCCTGTTTCTGGATATTGTTCTTCAAGTAATTATCATTTCTCCATGTAAAAATATGCTGCACTCCACTCTGACTGAACCATTGAGCTAGCGTCTGTGGATTTCCTGCCATGACAGGTGGATATTTCCGTATCACTTGCTTTCATTTCGGTTGCTTCCTGAACATTTCATCCTAGTGTTGACTCCTCTCTAGGTTGTGTTTGTAGCTTTAAAGGATACGTTGTCATTGCTATGGAGACTTCCTACCATACCATTCTGATTCTGCAAGGCGCTGGGGTCAGCACCCTTTCCCCTCGTTCCTTCTGCTTCCATCCATCTTTTGCCTTCCACAGTCCTCTGACTTTGGGCCCCTGTGTAACTGGAAGACAGAAGATTCATAGGAAAGGCTTGTGGGAGGGACTCTCTTGGTCTTCCACATTACTGGTTTGTCCTTCAGCCTGTCCTTTGCACTCTGCCGCCCACCCGCCATGTTTTATGAATCAACTCTTCTAGTTTTAATTTCTGAGATTTAAAGTTAATTCCTGCTTATGGACTCCGCCTCCTCTGATGTCTCTTCAGCAGGCCAATGATACTCATTCTGAGTTGTTCTTGCTCAACTAACACTGGCTCTGGGTAGAAATGATTCCCTGAAATGCTGGAAAGCTGGAGCCCTGGATGCCACTTAGGAAGGTGAAGGTACTGACTCAGTCTTTTCCTCCAGGATGAGGGAGGCAGGTGCCGGGAGCAAGTTTTATCTTGAATCAGCAGAGCCCAAGGCTCCCTCATCTCTGAGACTGGTTTATTTGTGTAACCCCTGCCCGTTCCCACCCTGTAATAATGCAAGGTGCAGCAAGAAATACAGGATCTTAGATCTAGCAGGATCCTGCCTTACAAGTTATCACTACCAACAGCTCACATCCCCTTGGGAACCCTGAGGCAACTGTGAGATATGGCAGATCTTTCTCCTTCCAGCTCCCAGTGAGTTTGTCTCCTTGGCTTTGGAGCTGGAAGGAACTGGCTTTACCTTCCATGTGTGTCAGGGCTGGGCTGGTGGGGTTGCTCTCTTTTGGTCTGTCACCTCCGCTGCATGCTGGCTGTACGGGTGGACTTTGATTCTTCTTTATGGTATTGAGGTTCCTCAGATATTCATGTTGCCTGAGCCTGGTTGGATTTTAATCTTTGTGTTTGGGGTTCCCCATCGCCCTCCATGAACCCAGCACCACTTACTGCAGCCTGCAGGAAGGAGGGCAGGGAGACTGCACTTTGGGTGCACCCAGAGCATGCCTTTTAGGTGAGGGCCTCCTCGTGCCTTCCCGGTCTTGACCACCGCACTTCCTCTTTAGCCCACACATTGCTGCCTGGCGGGCTGGCGAGGGGCTAGAGGAGTGCGCCCACTGACGGGAGTGTGCCCACCAGGGTTACCCTCCCCACAGCCCTGCTTCTGGCAACCCAGAGGCCCTCATGTTTCCGGAGTGCACTGCAGCAGCCCCAGAGTGCCCCCCCCCTCAGGCCTTCTCCAAACTGGGTTACCATCGCTTCCAGACCTCTTAGGTCTCTTTTTACTTTTCCTGTCTAATACGTCTTGCTGGTGTTTGGGAGTATTTATGATGATTTCTTTGGGGCTCAGGCTCCCACTGCCACCTCAGTGCTGTCATCCAGCATCTCATGGGTGCTTCAGAGGTGCGCGATTGGCAGGAAACACTAAGCGACAATGTGAAGAGCGGTCTGAACGAACTGGCTTTAACCCCGATGCTTCCCACACCCTCATCCTTATCTGTCACACATACGTGGCCAGAGTCTATGCCGTACCAGATGCAGGTGCTAGCGCGGCGCTCTAGGAATGCCCTTGCTTTCCTCTTCCCTTGGTGAGCAAGTTCTGTCACCTCACCTGGACTCGATTTCTTTCAGTGAACCTGATAGCAATATTACCATGAAAATGGGGGATCCTTAAAACAGGACCTTGTACTTTATTCGGCTCTAAGCCACCGCAGGCATGGAATTCAAAACATGACCGGTTCTCGTTTTCAAATGTGTGTACTGCTAAAGGACGATGTCCCTCAAATCAAATCCTCAAGATCACATTTTCAATTAAAGCTGTTTCATTGTCACTTCTGATGGAAGTGTTTAATTAAAATAAAAGTCTTTCCTTGCCTCATGTTTTGGGGATGTTTCCTTCTATTTTATTTTTTCAAATTATAAAACCAGGGTGGCTCATGAAAGGAAGATTGAAGTTCTGAGTGATGGAGTAAACAGGGCTGACAGTGTGGTTACTGACAGCAGTTGTGGGGCTCTACGCTCGCAGGAATGGGTCAGGGGTGTCACAGACCAAAGAAAGTCCCCCTGTCCTCATGACTACTTGCTGATCAACTTGTAATGCTGTTTAATCCTTTCGGACAAGGCAGGAAATTGTTTCTTCCTGCAGTTTTCCCAGAATAACTCAGAAGTGACTTAATAAAAATACCCACAAACTTTCCTAGCATGTCCCAGATTAGGGCTTTATGTAGGCTTCCAGTGTAATGACACAGTTTCTGTGAAGTAAATTAATTTCCTCTTAAGATAGGAACAAAATGGCTTGTCTTTTCCTCAAGGATAAGGTTAATCTCTTTGTTTTACTTCAGTAAGATATGACAGGTTGCTAAGTGATTGTTTCCTGCCCTAGTTTATAAAAAACAATTTAGGGAAACTAGAGTTTGGTGGTTCAGAGTGGGAATTTTATACTGGGGTAAAAGTCTATATATGTTGTTAGTCAAGTCACTTGATCTCTGGGGACCTTGTTTCTTCCATAAATATCTACAATACTGGGACCTGAGGAGATTACATACATTAATCTGTTTTCTTTGCAATTTACTCACCACCTTTACAAAATAATACTTCCCATTCTCTCCTTCTGCCTAAAGTTTCTGCAAAACAAAAGCATTTCTATATTTGTTGTGATTTCCATAATAATTTCTGCAGATTGAAATAAAGAAGCAGTAGCTTTAGGAAGTTGCCAAGGTAAGCAATCAGAAGCAGCTTTTTCTAAATTGAGCCTCAGACAATGTCCCTTTTCTCTTGTTCCTTTTTTAAAAAATTCTATCCAAAAATAAAGCTTAGTTCTTCCTCCTTTCTTTGGTCAGTTTGTAATTTTTTTTTTTTTTGCAAGAAATGGTGTCTTCAGTGTTCGACCTCAAGCCATTCATAGAGAGCACCTCGAATGCAGATCGTAGAAAAATGATTAAGGGCAGGAGGGAGTCAGGATCTGGCAGGCTGTGGTAGAGGAGCCCAGACATTCCTGGAATATTTGTGGTTACTGAGGAATCATGTTGCTAAGAATCAGAATATCACTCATGAATAAAGAAAGAGAAGGAAAGAAAGAAAGAAAGAAAGAAAGAAAAAAAGAAAGAAAGAAAGAAAGAGGGAGAGAAAGAAAGAAAGAAAACAAAAAGTCCTACTGTAGTCCAGCCAGGGGTTTGTATTAAACGGAAGTTTGTACTGCATGAATGGGCTTTTCTGTCGAAGACATATAGCTGTGATATAATAGCCATGGATCAACAATGTGGATCCAGTTCAGCCCTCCCCACAGAAGAACCCCCGTGCAGATTCTTCTTCAGATTGCAGATTTGCTCAGAACTTGTGCCTGAGGTCAGAGGGGCTGGGAGGCAGCTTTCACTTCGGTTAAGAATTATCTTTTATGAGACTCCACAGAGGTATTCATTTGCGTTAACCTTCCAGAGGCCACGTTGTAATCACCCATTGGTTCATCTCAAACCCATGTGTGAAACACATCAGCTTGGAATTCTAGCAGGCACTGAGGACCCCACTGATCTTGGCATTTGTGTTTGTTTTGTTCCTGCCTTGTGTGCTTGACTTTGGCTTTGGAAGGCAGATGACAATCCTAACATCCAGGATAGTGAGCTGGAGTCCATTTTTGGTGTTTGAACTTGATGGTGTATATTTCTGCATGCAGACTTGCAGAAGGGAAGCAAGAGTGAATGCTTTCACATTTTTATACTTGCCAACAGTCACAATTGCCTTAACAACTGGACAGGTTCTGAGAATTGTGTTAGGTAGTTTCATCATCATGTGAACATCACAGAGGGTACTTACGCAAACCTAGGTGGCATCACCTAGGACATACCTCAGTTGTTGCTGTTTATATACATGGAATAGCCTATTGCTCCTAGAGCCAAAATGAGCAAAACAATATGAGATTGTGTCAAACAGAGAAGGTTACATGTCTTGATTACTTTTCTCTTGTTGCTGGGACAGAACACCTGACACCCAAAATTAAGGAAGGAAAGGTTTATTTAGCCCACATTTTGTGGACGTTTCAGTCCATACTTGGCTGGTTCCAAGGCAGGGTGGCACATGGCACAGGGGAACTGTTCATGGTGGTGGAAGACAGCAAAAGCAACAAGAGCACAAGGGGAGGAGCGGTGGCAAGCAGCCTCTTTCCTTCCCTTACATTGTATGCAAACTATCCGCTCCAGGGCGGGTTGTAGCACTCACATCCATAATTCCAACACTGGGCCATGGATCAATCAAATGTCTAGAAGCCTGCCCCAAGACTGCATGAGGATTTGGGGGAACACGCAGATACAAACCATAACAGTGAGCAAGATACTGGTATACATGAGCTACATAAGGCTCCTGCCACGTGACCGAGTATACTGCTTTATGGGAAACTATTTTTATAGATAGAAGGAGTGCATTCTAAAATAATAAGGGCCTGAAGATGCATCTCAGTGGCAGGATGCTTGCCTGTGTTCTATGCTCAGCAGTACAAAAACAAAGTAATGATTGAAAATATAGTACAGCAAATACATAAACTAGTTACAGAGTCATTTATTATCATTGTCTATTATGTACTGTACATAATTGCATGTGCTATACTCTGTGCAACTGGCAGCTCACTGTTTATTTACAAACACATAAAGCATTGTGCCACAACATTTTTGAGGACTATGGTATCACTAAGCCATAGGAGTTGTCCACCTCTGTTATAATCTTATGGGACCACCATTGTATCTGCCATTTGCTGTTGACTAGAGCATTATTATTGTGACTAATGCCTATATTTTAAAACTTGTCTGAATATGTAATACAGTCACACAGTCCAAAAATCATAAGCAGAACATAAAGAAGCAAAACAGATACAGATTCTTATTTTTCCCCTTCTTATATAAAAGGCTCAGGATCAATCCTGATTCTTTTACACATTTGCGCATAATGTAAATTGGCAGTGTTCTTTTTGACAAGTACATAGTATTCTGTGCTGCAGATATACCACAGTTTATAGTCTTCTCTTAATGGGCCTTGGACCGTCTTACATTTTTGCTGTAATATTTGCTTTAACAATAGTAGGTGTCTTATCAGATATATAAGCCTATCTTCACAATAATTTCCAAAATGATGGGTCAGAAGACATAGGCTTCTGACCTATGCCCACAAGTGTGCATGTCTGCCTGTTTTCTCATAGCCTTATAGTAATATCTGTTAGCAAATTTTGAGGTTCTCTTATTCTGATATGTGAGGAATGGTTTCAGCATAGATTTGTGGTTGTTGTTTGTTGGTGCTGGGGATCAAACCAAGGTCTGTAAGCATGTTAAACACATGCTCTACTCCTGAACTATACTCCCAGACCTCAGAAGAGTTTGAATATCCGTTTCTTTTATCATGAGACTGAGCACATTTTAACTGTGTAAGAACTTGTTATATTCACTTTTTGTTTTTAACCCTCTCTTCACATCCTTGCTTCTCAGTTTCTAGCTATGCATAGTTGTTGGTATATCTTATTAACATATAATTAGATGCCCTACAAAGATCCACTTAAGTACACAAAACTAAAATAAAACTTTTAAATGTTTCCAAAATATGGTCTTTTTTGCCTTGTTTACTAAATGAATATGGCAAATATAAATTATGTAGTGTAAACAAATAAACATATAGGTCCTACCTGAAGAAAATTTTAAACTCTGGATATGAAGAATAGTTAATAAAAAGATATATCATCTTGCATAAGAAGGTTTAATGTTGTCAATTCTCTTAATATTGTCTACTCTTAATATTGCCACTTCTCTACAAGTTGGTTTTTTAAGTCAGTGCAATAGAACTAAAATACAAATAGGATTTTTTTTTAAATATGAAAAAATACTACATTTTACCTAGAAAAATAAATGTATGAAAATAGTCAGGAAAATTCAAGTGGTAAGGGGCTAGATTAAGGGGAGGAGGGGATGGAATTTACAGTGCTGCATTGACAAGTGGCATTGGTATCTAAAAAATAAAGGACAAAGAAAGCAAAAGAACAAAACAGCAACTCAAAAATAGGCTGAATTGCACACCAATTTTGCTTTGCTAGGTTGAATTGTTCATCATATAAGATACCATGTTTCTTTCTCACTTCCACACCAAAATTAAACTCAAATGAACTGAGTAGTTAAACATAGAAATTAACACTAATACAAGTCTAGTAGGTTGATTAAATTAAAACAGTTCTGGAGTGAGGAAGGTCACTAAGCATAGCTTGAAACCTCAATATCGTAAAGGAGATGAGTAGATATGGCGACATACCACTTAGAACCGCTTTGTAGCAATGCCCCCTGCAAGAGCCAGATAAAAATCATAAGGCAAAAGTTATTTTCTACATATACCTCCAAGAGATAACTTCCTTTGTCAGCAAAGGGTATTTGCAATTCAAAGAGAAAAAGGGTACTTTAATTTCCAAGTGAAGGGAAAAACAGAAGCATGGAGTTTAATTCATAGAAAAAAATAAAAGTCATCAATAAACATATGAAATATGATGCATGTAATTCCTATGGAAAAATGCCGATCAAACCCGGATATGAGATCTGTTATTTTCCTTTACAGATTGGATAAAACGAGAAAGTTGAACATTATCAAACATAGCAAGCATATCACTTTCTTTTTTTACAGATCTTTATAGCTAGTGCTGAGCTGGACTTTTTTTTGAAAGGAAATTGGCAATACTTTAAAAAAATTAGGGTTTAATGGCTCCTCTGCTCCTTCCATTGCTAGAATTTTGTACTTCAAACATGAGCAGAATGCAAACATGTTTCTCAAGGATGCTCATGGCCACGTTGCCACTCACACAAAGAACTGGAAATGCCCCCAAATGTTCTCAGTGAGCACCGGGAGCTACCATGAAGAAGAGTATGCTAGATCTCTGCGACAGTAAAGAAGAGGGAAAGCCAAGCTGAAGGACACAGTTGTGTTACAATCTATTTGTTAAAAAAAGAGAAGGTGGAGAAATGAATATTTATATGAGATCCAGGGAAAAATGAGCTCCTTGATGACCTCTATGAAAGCAGTGATTTATTCAAAAAGAAATTCTAGCCTAGAATCTTAAAAATCAAAATCAACACGCAACTTAAACCTTTAAAAGAGTTTCTTGACAAGGTGTCCAGAGGGAACTCTGCTTGAAGCACACAGCCAAGTTCATGAACTGTTTTGCCTAGATTTTTTCCACCGAAGTCCCTAAAATATTATCTCTGACCTCAACCTCAAAAGTCATTCTTTTAAGAAAGAGCTTCGGTGCTGCCCCAAAAGAAACATCGCGCGTGTGCACGTGCGTGTCTGTCTGTCTGTCTTGCTGTCTGTCTGTCTGTGTCCACACTTCTTCCCTTTCCAACGCAGATGTCTGAGCACCTTAAGACCCCTGCCCTTGCCTGGGACGGAAGCAGCACAATTCTCTGTGCTTTGCTTCGTTTTGGCCAGAAGGTGATACTTGATGTTACGGAAAGACAGCATATATGGAAAAAGGCCTGCTTCCTCCTGCCATCCACGCCTGCTGGTTATACCGCCAAAGATTTCCACCATGCCCTTTCAAATTCTTCCTGCCTCCACAAGTCCTGTTTGAAAGATGGGGACCAAACCCACAGGGAGGTATTATCTTTCCCTGCCTCCATTTCCCTGGTTCAATTCCCAGTGTTGCAAAAGTAATTAATTAATCAGAATAAAGAATGAACTATTGACACATGTTACAACATGAATGAATTTTGAAAATGTGCAAAGTGAAAGAAGCCAGTCAGTAAAGTCTTATATTGTGTGGTTCCATTCACACAAACTGTCCAAAATAGGCAAATCCGTAGAGAGTAGGGAAGTGGTTGGCAGGGACCTGGAAGGGGGAAGTGGGGAGTGATTGCTAGTTTGTACACAATTATCTTTGCAGGCTAATAAAAAAGTTTTAAAATTAGAGGATGTGATGGTTGCACAACTCTGCAGATGCACCAAAACCTAGTGCAGTGTGCACTTCTAAATGCTGAGTTCTATGGCATGTGGATTATATCCCAATAAAACTGTTATTTTTAAAATGTGGTCAAATTTGCTAGTCTTTTACAGCTAATAGGTTCCAAGTAAGTTAAGAGGGTTACACACTCCCTGGTTAAAACACAACACAGCCATATTTTTAAATGCTTATCTAATTTCATTTTTTGCATCTGTATCTCCAATCCATTTGAATATACTTGTATACTACTGTATGATCTGGGGGATGGATCTGATTGTATCTTTTCTATGTGTCTCATCAGTTGTACAAATACTATTAATTAGCATGCTTTTACTGGACTTGTCACTGCTGTCCTGAACCACTCCTTCCTCAGGGATGGGACAGTTACCATCCTTTCCCTGGAGATAGGGTCAATTGCTTGTCCCGCTTTGGGTTACATCCAGTTTTTGTCATAGTAATTGCTCCCTTCAAAGATTCTTATGTTTGATTAATCAGACAGTTGACTCTGAGCATTGCCTGCAGGATTTGAAACTGCATTAACTATGAAGCTCACCTCTTACTTGGGAAACTTCCTGGGCATTTCCTATGGTTTAAAGTGAGATCTTTTAACAAAACCTACTAAGCAGCATGAACTTTAAAGCTACTCATCTGAACCTTAGCTGGTCTCTCAAGACAACATTTTTATTTTTTTCTAGCTTTATTGCGATTATAACTGACAAAATGTACATGATATTTAATGTATATGTACATTGTGAAATGATTGCTGTGATTGTTGATTAGCATATCCAGTGTGTGTGTGTGTGTGTGTGTGTGTGTGTTGAGAACACTTAAGATCTACTCTCTAAAGCAAAGCTCAAGTGTACAGTACAGTATTGTCATCTATGTTCACCGTGCTGTACTTTAGGTCTTATTCATCTTACAACTGAAAATTTGCACCCTTTGGACAATACCTTGTCATTTTTCCCACCCTCCAGCCCGTAGAAACCATCATGCTACTCTCTGGTCCTATAAGTTGAGCCCTTTTAGTTTCTACATGTAGTGATATTATGTAGTGTTTGTCTTCCTGTACCAATTTTATCTCACTTAGCATGATGGCTTCCAAGTGACAGCATTTTTCCTCCCTTTTTTATAGTCTGTTCTTTTCAAGAGCGAATACTTCCCCATTGTATGTGTGACATTTTTTTACCCACTCATCCATTAACAGATACTAAGATTATTTCTGTGTCTTGGTTATTGTGAACAATGCTACAGTGAAAATGGAGATGCTGATGTCTCTTCA
This sequence comes from Chinchilla lanigera, assembly GCF_000276665.1. Lineage (NCBI taxonomy): Eukaryota > Metazoa > Chordata > Mammalia > Rodentia > Chinchillidae > Chinchilla > Chinchilla lanigera. The sequence goes on from NW_004955416.1 coordinate 27,889,188, forward strand.
AGATACCGATTCCACTTCCTTTAGATATATACCCAGTAGTGAGATGGTTTCATCAATGTTCACTTTTTTGAGAATGCTCCATTCTGTTTTCCACCATAGCTATATTAATTTCCTTCCTAACAATAATATAAAGGGTCCCCTTTCTTCACATCACTGCCATACTTGTCACTTCTTGTCTTTTTACGATAGCCATGGTTTTGATTCACATTTTCTGATATTCACTGTCCATTCAAAATTGTTACCACTACTATTACTTTTGCTGATGAGTTGTATGAGTTCTTTATGTATTTTGAATACTAACCCCCTTCTCAGATATGCAGTTTGAAAATATTTTCTCCAAATCTGAATATTGATTTTTCATTTTATTGATTGTTTCCTTTGCTATGCAGAAGCTTTTTAATTTGATGCAGTCTTAGTTGTTTATTTCTGGTTTTGTTGCGTATGGTTTTAGTGTCACATCCAAAAAATCATTACCAAGATTCTTCCTGCAAAAGAAATTTTGGTTCTTCCATTTTAAGTCTTTATTTCATTTCAGGTTGGATTTTTGTATATGGTGTAAAGTAAAGAACCAGTTTTATGCTATTTTACTTGGGTATTCAGTTTTCCCAACACTGATTCTTAAAGAGATCATCCTTTCTTGTTTGTGTGTTCTAGGTGTCTTTCTAAGATTACTTGACTGGATATGTATAGATTTATTTGAGGGCTCTTGCTCCTCCATTGTTCTCTGTGTGTCTGTTTTTATGCCTGAAAGGTATTGCTTGGTTCTACAGCTTATAATCAGGCTTAAAATCAGGAAGTATGATACCACTAGGTTTGTTCTTCTTTCTCAAGGCTGCTTCAGCTATTTGGGTTTTTTTGTGGTTCCACACAAGTTACAGGAATTTTTTTCTATTTCTATGAAAAGTGCCATTAGAATTTTTATAGGAATTGTACTGAATGGGAAAGTCAGTTTAGCTAGTGTGGAGAGGTTCACAATATTAATTCTTCCAGTCCATGAACATGGGATATTTTTCCATTTATTTCTGCCTCACTTAATTTCTTTCATCAGTATCATAGTTTGCCATGTACAGATCCTTCATTACTTTGGTTAAATTTACTCCTATTTGCATAGCTATTATAAATGAAATTATTTTCTCAATTTTTTCCCTGATAGGTCCTTATTAGTACTCAGAAATGTAGCTGATTTTTGTGTGTTGCTTTCATGTCCAGCAACTTTACTAAATTGATTTATTATTTCTAACAGGGTTTTTTTGGGTGGCATCTTCAGGCTTTTCCACATATAAGATTACATCATGTGCAAACAGAAATTATTGAAATTCTTCCTTTCTTATTCAGATGCCTTTTATCACCTTCTCTTGCTTAAATTGCCCTGGCTAGAACTTCCAGTACTACTGAATAGGAGTTGTAAGAGTGAACGTGCTGTCTTCTCCTGATCTTAGAGGGAAAGCTTTCAGCTTTTCACCATTTATGTGACAATAGCTGTGAGCTTACTGTATGTGGCCTTTAATGTGTCAAAATACATTATTTCTATATCTAACTTGCTGAGAGTTTTTATTGTTAAGGGATATTGAATGGATGCCTTTTCTGCATCCATTGATATGATCATATGATTTTTAAAAACTTCATTGTGTTAATATGATGTACCACATTTATTGATTTTCTTGTGTCAAATCATCCTTGCATCCTAGGGATAAATCTCACTTGATTGTGATATATGATCCTTTTTGTGTGCTATTGAATTCAGTTTTCCAGTATTTTGTTTCAGGATTTATGCACCTATGTTCATCCAAGATATAGGCCTATAACTTTCTTTTCTTGTAGTGTCATTTTCCTGGCTTTGGTGGGAAGATAATTCTAGTTCCATAGAATGACTTTGGAAGTGTTCCATCCTCTGCAGTTCTTGAAAGAGTTTAGGAAGAACTGGCATTAATTCTTTAAATGTTGGTAGAAGTCACCCATGAAGCCATCTGGTTCTGAGCCTTTCTCTGTCGGGGGATTTTCAGTTACTGCTTAAGTCTCACTCATTACTGGTTTATTTGCATTTCCCGTTTCATCACAATCCCTTGTTGGTAAGTTGTACATTGCTAGGAATTTATCCACTTCTAGCTTATCCAATTTGTTGGTGTGTGATTGTTCATAATCTTTATTTTTATTTTTTTGGTTTTTCTCCGGTACCGGGAACCAAACTCATGACCTTGCGCTTGCCAGGCAGGCGCTTTGCCGCTGAGCTAAATCCCCAGCCCCTTGATTGTTCATAATGATCTCTTATGATCCTTATTATCTATAGTATTAGTTGCAATGTCTCCTTTCATTTATGTAAGTCCATTCTCCCTTTTTCTTGGTTAATCTAGCCAAAAGTTTGTCAATTTTGTTTTTCTTTTCAAAAAAACGAACTCTTAGTCTCACTGATCTTTTTGTATTTTCCTCTGTCTCTAATTCATCTAGCTCTGCTCTGACTGTTACCATTTCCTTTTTTTTTTTTTTAGTAATTTGGGCTTATTGTTCTTTGTCTAGTTCCTCAAGGTATAAATTTATGTTGTTTCTTTCCTGTGTGGATACTTCTTTTGTAAGCTTCCATTTTAGAACTGCTTTCCGTTACATGCTGTAAGTTTTGGTATGTCGTATATACCTTTTCATTTGTTTCAAGATAATGTTTTCATCTCCCTTTTGACTTCTTCTTTGATCCACTGATTTTTCAGAAGTTTGTTGCTTACTTTCCAAAAAGTTGGGGGTGTTATAATTTTCCTGCTGTGGTTAATTTCTACTTTCCAACAACTGTGGGTAGGACCAATATTGGAAGTGACTGCAGCCTCCTTACTTTTATTAAGACTTGTTTTGCCACATGATGAGTATTTTATACTGGGTGATGTTCTGTGTGCCTTTGAGAAGAAAAGCTTTTCTCTTTCTTTCGGATAAATGGTTATGTATATGTCTTCTAGGTCCATTTGGCCTACATATTATCCAAGTCCACTGTTGCCTTATTGATTTTCTGTTTAGATGATGCATTCATTATGGAAAGTAGGGTGTTGAAGTACTCCAGTATTACATTGCTATCTATTCCTCCCTTCAGGTCTGTTAATATTTGCATTCTGTATTGAAGTGCTCCAATATTGGTTGCACGTTTAGTTACAGTTGTTACATACTCTTGGTGAATCCACCCACTTATCATTACACAGTGGCCCTCTTTATCTCTTGTGGCAGACTTGGAAGCTCTATTTTGCCTAAGTGCACCCACCTTTGATCTCTTTTAGTCCCCATTTGCATAGAGTATCTTCTTCTGTGCATTCACTTTCAGTCTGGGTGTGTCCCTCGTGCTAGCATGAGGCTCTTGTAGGTGGCATGTTGCTGATTCATGTTTTTATCCATTCAGCCGATCTGTTTCTTTTGATTAGAAAAATGCAATCCACCCACATTTAATGATTGAGATATAAAGATTTACTCTTGCCATTTTATTCATTTTTTACTACTCTGTAGTTCCTTTATTCCTTCTTCCTGTTTTGCTGTCTTCCCTTGTGTTTCTTGATTTTTTGTGTGGTGGGATGAGAAAGCATTTTTATTCAAAGGGACTGTTGGAATTAGCAATCAGGTCTCCTCATTTCAACATATAACATCTATATTGAGTCGTTATTGAGCTTAAACTATGTGCTGGAATCTGACTCTGCCCGCTGGCAAAGGCTGTCCATGTGGAACTGATGTTCATCAGTCCACACACGTAAGTTCCGTATGCTCCCCAGCATGGGCTTGTGCTAGAAGTAAGTATTTTGTCTTCTATTTTTTGGCTTCACCCACATCTGACCTACAACTAAGTAACTAAGATTCCCCAAACCACCGACTTGTCCATTTGAATTGACGTGCTTGATCTCAGATGCCAGAGGAGTAAGAACCCCAGGTTTCCTAGTTTTTAGACATGGGCCAAATTTCTAACAATTTCAGGTAATGATAATAGCATCCAGTATTTATCTAGAGCCTGTTAAGGGTTGAGCGGTGTTCTAATTACTGGTAACACTTCCGTTCATTTGCTCCTGACCACAAGCCCTTTAATTTGAGTGCTAACACCACCTCTAGTTTCATGGCAGAGGGAAAGATGAACAAGGAGACAATGGAAAAGTGTCAGAGGTGAAAGCTAAGTGCAAACAGTGACCTGATCTTCCTTCTCTGTCCCTCTCTGGAGCTACCTGGGCTGAGGGGACTCCTTCCTCTGAGTGCTTTACAACCATGTGTCTCAAAGTAGTATGTATGACTGAGATCTCATCCTTTTATGAATTGGAAAGCCCCGGAACATTATCTTGAAACAGTACAAACTTTGACCTCATACAAAACTTACAGTTGTACTGAAGCAGCCTGACTTAGGGGAGGGGTTGGTACAGGCTGCAGGGCCAGAGTGAAGTGGTTCTTGAAAGAAAAAATCCAGAAAAGGCCTGAAATAATCATTTTCCTTTTACTGGGAGAATTCTGTGTTGCTGGGGCCGTGCTGCATAATACTGTGTCTAGATGAATCGACGCACTTATCATTATACAGTGGCCCTCTTTATCTCTTGTGGAAGACTTGGAAGGTCTATTTTGTCTAAGTGTACCCACCTTTGATCCCTTTTAACTATCATTTGCATAGAGTATCTTTTTCTGTCCATTCACTTTCAGACACTGGGGCAAGAGTATAGCTGGGCCGTTTACTGACACCAAGAGAGGTCTGGAAGATCAACACACTGAAGTCACGAAGCACTTAATGAGCACCTGCTGTGTACAGGGCACATTATTAGGTACCTATGATGATGAGTAAGGGTGGCCCAGCCCCTGGGAAGCACCAGGCAGAGTAGGAGACTGACAGGGACCAACACAAGGGGAATGATCTAATATCCAGGTCAGACCAAGCAGAAGAAGGTCAGGCCGAGTAGAGGAAGGAGAAGAAACCTTGTGGGAAATTCTGCAGTCCTCGCTAGAGAATGCCATTTGCACTGGTGCCCAAGACAGGAGGATAATTGTGGCATACAGGGAAGGGGTGGGAGCCCCTTCTAAGAAAGGAAAGAAACTTGGGGTCCAAGAAGAAATAAAAGTGCAGTGAACTGACTCATAGGCACTGGGGTAAGGACATGTGTGCCTACTCATTCTATTTGTTTGTATGTTTGTATGTTTGTTGTATGTTCTGCAATATCTTTTATATGTGCTTTTTTTTTTACAAGTAAGAAGACAAGAGTCAGACTTCTTAAATGCTTGCCAAAGATCAAGAAACGATTGGAGAATTAAGCTGGAACTTGAACCCAAGTCTAACTTGAATACAGTTTCTTTTCTGTCACCACATTTTATTTAGCATGTTTCTTAGTGGAACACACTTCAGGAAAAACCTTGATGCTTCATCTTAAATTTAAAATATTTTCTTCCTTTGTGTCCATCGCCCTTGGAGGAAGTTGAGTGCACTTTAAAAATCTTCTTTTTATAATAATAACAGAGAAATGAATGCAAAAAGAAAAGGAGGTATCAAAAATATGACCTCAAATTCCATGACAAAAGAAAAGCAATGTCATCAAAGAGGGGTTTTCGTGCTGGTTTGATTTTTCTGTATGTTTTGCTGTATCTGTCCACTGTAATACAGTTTGTAATTGTCTCAACCTCCGTTCCTTGCTACACTGAACAGGACTGCAGTCTTTCTGTATATTGCTTTTGCTTTTTGTGTGGTATATTTTAAATGTATAGAATTATTCCTTTGGAGTCAGTTCCTTGGAAGCAGGATTAGTATGTCAAATGGTATCCTAACTCTTCAGTATTTATAACTATGATTGATTCCTCGAATGATCAGAAAAGGAGTGGTTTTTTAAATTTTTTGTATGTTTAGATTTACCATTTAATGTTGCATCAGTGGGTATTGAGTAAAGGAATTGTCCTATTTCTCTGATTTTCATTTTTGCAGACAAATGGCTTTTCCTGTTTGGTTTTTTTGTTTTTTGTTTTTTGTTTTTTGTTTTTTTTTTTTTTTGCTTTTCCTGTTTTATCAGCTCAGTTTTTGTCTGCTGACATCCTAAGTCCCCCAAGCATCCTATCTTGGTGAACAGCATGGTTTTTGATGTAGCTATTTAAAAGTAAACTCTGGGACGTATGCAGGATGACAGTTGAGCTGCTCCTCTCTGTCTCAGCAAGCTGTGTGCTCAGGGTCTAGCTGAGCACATAGAAGGTATTAAATATGTGTAGAATCAATGAGCAATAAGTAAGTGAATTTTTGGAAGAGGAACTAAAGCTAGTAAAGACTCCTCTTTATAGCTTTGTATTGCTCTGTTTGTCTTCTTGTGCTGCAGAAAATGCATGGAGGAATTGGTTTCCATTTCATCTCTAGCTTTTCCATCCAATGAGATAGGATCACTTCATCTTTCAGCTGCACATCCTGCCCAGGCACATTACATGCCAATAAGAATTTGTGTTTGGTTGGACTACATAGCTTAGAACACAGAAGGATAGGGTTTGGGAGCAGCAGTCCAGATCTCAACTATGTTGTAGGGAGCTGGGCAGGATCAGATTCTCTAACCATGAAAAACACTAGCACGATGTGAGAAGTGGTGGTGAGAAGCCCAGTCTTGGGTGTGTGTTAGGCAGAAGGCAGGTGTCAACTGGACAATTCCTGGAGCGTCTTACAGGGCTCAACAAATGGTACCAATGATGAATGAATTATTGTCATAGACCATTTTATTTTCTCTCTTAAACTCTGAGACACGTATGCCTATTGTTGATCCACAAGCTTTTCTTGCTCTCTGCCCTTGGTTCTAAAGCAATGGAGTCAAAACTTGCTGTACCTAGAACAAACAGTTGCTTCTGTTTACTCAATCCTGTTGCAGAATTAGCTCGGCAAGCCAGGTTAGAAGTGGTCAGCTTTTTGCTAGATGCATTTCATCTTTTAATACCTGTCTTTTTTCTTAGTTGCAAAAGAGCAATATAAGCTCAGTGTATTGGACAACATAGAAAAACAAAGTAGAAAAGAATTTCCAGTCATTTCACTTACTGAGGGAAGCTAGCAATGTCATGTGTTTATGTGTGCCCTTTAGATCTTCCTAAATAGAGAGGGTCAGTTTATACAAACAAAGTTCACAGCTATATATATATATAATTTTATAGTTTTATACAGTCACATATAGTTTATACTCATTAGGAGCCCTTTTTCAAAACATTTTAATCACACATGATCTACAAACCTGTAGTACATGCTTTCCTTGTGCCTATTTTGGGTCAGTCTTCTGCATTTTTCCATGCTGTTTTACCCTGCATGTCGCATACTCTATGCTTTAGCTTAGTACGATGAGTAATTTCAGTACTTCTTAGTCTTCATCATGTTTTGTTTTGTGTGGCTTTTGTTTTTGGAGCACCAGGAATTGAACTCAGTACAGTGCTCTGCAGGCACTGTACTGCTGAGCTATATCCCAAGCCCCATCCCCATCAGTTTTAACACTGCCTAGCAGTCCCTCACCTGGGAGCCTGGTGAGCGGGGAGGCGGAAGCTCTGGGACGGGGCAGGGAGTACTGCTTCCGCTTGCCCCTGCACCTCTGGCATTCTGTAACTTTGGGAACCATCTGCAAAGTGGCAGCCAGAACACCTCCTTCTCAGCATTACCATGAGCCCTGACTTAAATGACACAAATCAAGGCCACAGTCCTGGGTGCCCTGGGCATGACTTTACTGTGAACCACTCCCTGCCTTCCTGCCTTGGGACATTTCCTGGTTGGCAAGCTGCTTGCTCTGCTATCACAGGTGATGACCTGGAGCTCAGGAATGGACCTTTTTGTTTGTGCTACATTCTTTCTGGACGTGACTTCCTAGGGAAGAAAACCACACATGCAGCTGTAGGACCTCCCCCAGTGCTCTTGCTGTAGAGATTTCCATGTTGTTTTCTGAAACAGACATGCCATTTACAGAGTCCCCACAGAATATGCCAGTTTCACCACACTCTGGCCTGTAATGAACGTTAGAAGGCCTTAAACCTTTCACGGTATCAAGTGGATATAACCTGGCATTTTAGGGCTAATTGTGATTTATATTACTGAAGAAAATGAACAGTTTTACATGTAATTTTCCCTCCCTGAAACTCCCTGTACATATAACTACCCATCTCCTTTTTTATTTTTCCAGTTCTGGGGATTGAACCCAGAGCTACATGCCCAGCCCTTTCTTGTGTATTTTTTAAATTTTGGGACAAGGTCTGACTATGTTTCTAAGTACTCAGCCCACACTTGAACTTGCAGTCCTCCTCCTGCCCCAGCTCCCAGAGTGCTGGGATAACAGCCACCACATCAGCTCTGCCTCCCTCTCATTAACAAAAATTTCCACTGATTTGGTGAGAATCAAATTTCCGGTGATTTGGTGACATCAGCCCCAAGGAAGTTGACAGTCTGGGCTGGGAGCTTTGCTGGAATGAGACCTGCTCACCTCTGAGGCAGAGCTGGTCCTCGTGAGCTCCACTGGCCTCTTACTTTCTTTTCCAACGCTGGTGGAGGGGGCAGTGGGATGAGGCTGAGGCCAGGCCATCTGGAGCCAGGGAGGAATTGCCACGGAGGGTCCCCAGGGGGCTGTGTCATCCTCCCTCCCCTGCACAGTGTGCAACCTCTGCATCTTCCCTGAAGGAATAAAGGGTTGAATTTCACTGTAACGGGACCCAGAGATGAAAACTGCTGCTGAGGCTAAAACCCCGGAATGATGTCTAGGGAAGACAGAAGCACCCTGCCTGCTGAAGACCTGTCACCCCAGGGCCATGGAGGCCAGTCCCTGAAGTGCAGGGAGGGCTTCATCTCCGGGAGGGCCACCCCCGTCCCTGGTGCTATGACCACATGGAGACTCCGTGGAAGATGGCACGGGAAGGTCATTAAGCAGCTATGATCAGGTTGGTAGCCTCTTAGTTTACTTGTGTTTGTTCTGCAGTGATCTATGGGTTGATGCTTCACTTTCAATTCTTACTAATCAATTGATGGAAGTGAATGCAGTTTGTAAAATATCACAGATGTGCAAATAAAATATCTTTTCTAAGAGACACAAATACGTCTCTCAGATGTGAGGGCGCCATACATTTAGCATTGACAAACATTTGCACTATGTCGGGCGTGCTTTCTTGGATAGGAAGGAGAGATACGTATACTTACACACACTGACCACATTAAAACTTAGAGAATTAAAGCCACTGTCGTAGCACTTCCCCATTGCCCTGGATTTTAGAATAAAACAGTAGATGCAAACATTATATTATAGTCATTATCTCAGGAGAGATGATTTAACAAATCCTTTTGTTCAAGAACAAAAGGTGAGAATGACATCAGGACAGAACATTCTCAGGGACTAACAGACAAAGGAGATTCTTTTGAGCTGCACGGGGACAGTACAGTGCACGCCTGGGGGGATGAGGGACTGGATCTTCACAAGTCCCTTCACAATTCTGTTTACAGCAATACTGAAAGACACCTAATTTCTTTTTTTTTTTTTTTTGGGGGGGGTGGTTTTCCGGTACCGGGAACCGAACTCTGGACCTTGTGCGTGCCAGGCAGGCGCTTTTGCCGCTGAGCTAAACCCCCAGCCCCAAGACACCTAATTTCTGTTGGATTTTCTGTAGTTAGAATAATTTGTTTCTCTAAGACATGAATTATGGCAACAGTATTTAGACACTGAGTTAATAGCAACTAAACACATTTCTCCTAGACATGGCTGACAATATGGAACACACAGCATGATGGAAAGTGCTTACTTATGAATAGAGTATTAAGTTGAAAATGATCAGGAAGGACAAAGTGATGTTCTGTTTCCACAGTTTGAAAACATCCTTTAAAAAGAAACAAATACTTCTTCACATACTGAACTTTAATTTACTATTCACATCCAACATTTAACATATCAGGGTATAGTAGGCATTAATACTTATGATCAACCAGGAATATGTGCATTTATGAGCTCACAGCTTGTTGTAAATATTTTTTGTGTTCTGGAATAACTCTACATGTGCCACAGCCTTAATCCTAGCCAATCACTACATTTATATTCTCTCGCTAGTTCTTACTTCTAATTGATCGTTTACTAAAATCAAGCAAGCACCATTAACTAAGTGCTTTTTAAAAATGAACTATGCTGTTGGTCTGCACTTCTCTTCCTTTACTTAGTTAAATACTTGGTTAAGTATACTAATTTGCATTAAAAGCAAATGAGATGCCTGTTGGTAATTATCTGTGTGCATGTTTGTATTGAAAAACTTTATTGTTATGTTGGGAAATGGTACAAATTATAATATACAGAACAAGAATTTTTTTTTAAATTTGGAACTAAACTATTCTAATGTTCTCTTATTTTACTAGCAGCTTTTGCTATTTATTTGGGACATTAATGTCTTACCGAAATAGAATAAGTTTGGGAGGTTTATATGTTTTAATATAAATTTTAAAACTGTATTAGAAATACATTTACAATTGTGAGGTTTAATACATTTTAAATCTGTATTAATAGTACATTTAGAAATGAACAAGTTGATGAAAAAGTACAAACAACTGATTAAGCAAGTAGGAGTAACTAAATAATCTCAAATAGTTTAAATATATTCCTTAGAGTTTTAACTGATTCTCAGATACAAAACTGTAGGACTTTTGGCAAAAAAAATTTTTTCTATTAAAATATCTAGTTTTAGGAAAAGATGCCTGATGGTGACCAGAGGGGTTTCTGCTTTTTATATATTTCTATGTTACTTAACTTTTCAATAAGAACGTTTTATTAACTGTGAAATTTCTTTAAAGTTTAAATAAAATGGTGATGGCTTTCCATGACAAAGAACTTAGAAAGTAAATAAAGTCTTCTGTAATTCTGTCCCAATGCTTATTAGTAACATGTTGGATTTTTTTCCTTTTATCCTAAATAAGCCTTAACACTCTGTTCTAATCCCTATAAATTAAATAAAATTGGAAGGTTAAATTAAATGCATTCAAGGATTTTTCCCATCATGTTCTTCCAACAATTCCATCAGACTAGAGCCCTGGCTCACAGGATCAATGACGGTGAATGTTCAGTGTTGCCCATGCAACTTAAGAAAATCAAATTCAGACTGAAAAACACATCGCTGAACAATGTAAAGATACCCGAGCAGGTTCTTATTATTTACTCCACATGCACAGGCATCTTTAAGCATCAAGTGAAAGTAAAATCGCCCTTGTAATTTCCCAGGTGCCATGTGATTTACGTGTAACCTAAGTCTCACCTTCATAGTGGCCCTTTACTTGGGCTTCCGGGTTTAACTGTTTGTATTTATGGTCTTAACACGAGGAGGCAAGGTTACTTCCTCCTTGGTCATGCACATGTGCAGAAACACATGCCCACACCCACTTGCCTTTTACTAGACAAGGAGAATATTTAATTCTGAAAGATGAGCCCTGACATAATTAAGTGTCTCCTGCTGAGGGAGGACACTGCCTTGATTCCACCTCCTCCTCACCCCTGCTAATGGCCTTTCTGTCTCTAGCCTGCTCTTAGATGTCTCGGGGTCTCTGACTATCAATAATTAACAGCGACTGTCAGTGTGTGTTGAGAAGCAAGGCTGCCTTACTCACATGCATAAGCACTTACACACGAAGCCTTATCCTGGTTTCCTCTTTCCAGAAATACCCAGCACTCACCCCACAAAAACCCCCACAGACCCAGTAATCTGTGCTTAAACCTCGCAGTCCTACATTGGCATTTCAAGAATGGTGCCAATTATGTGTGATGATGATCCATGTTCAAGGATCTTCAGAACAGTTGCCCTGGAAGCGGTGCATATCATGGCTTAGGGTGAGTTGTAAAAGCCCTGGATGATATTAAGGACCTCTTCTCTGTGAGCAGCTTGTCTCTGCCTTCCTGCACAACAGGGGTTTTCTCTCTTAGTGGTGGAACACATGCTGTATGTCTTATATTCCTGCATGTAGGGTTTACTGTGTAACTCACCTTTTCTCCCAAGATGCTATCGTGAAAATTTTCAAACTTACAGTAACACTGAAAAATTAGAACCACGGTACACTCCTGTACCCATCACCTAAAGTATACGATGAACACTAGATTACTCTCAGATTACTCTCTCACATTTCTATACATCCTGTTTTTAATGCGTTTCAGCTGAAATCGTAAATATATGGACCCTTCACCCTTAAGTACTTCCACATGCATATTATCGACTAAGGCTTGAATTGTTTATAGTTGCTTTTTTTAGATAAAGGGTATGTCAGGTGAAAATGCACAAATTTTATGTGGACTTCTTGATTAATTTTTTGAGAAGTACAGAGCCCATGTAATGCAAACCCCAACAAATATGGAATCAGCAACCCAAACAATACTGTTTCTCTGATCAACCAAACTGGCTACCCTGACTCCAAGCAACAACTGTCTGATTTTTTTTTAACACAAATTAGAATGATATATAAAGGACATCATTTTGTGCAAGGTTTCTTTCACTCAGCATTATGTGTTTGAGATACATATCAGTCATCTTATGGATCAATTGTTCGTTGCTCCTTATTGCTGAGCAGTCACTCTGTCACATTTTGTTCTGTCCTCTCTCCTCCAGGTGGACAGTGGGCCTATTTATAGCTTGTGTATCTTGTGACCACAGCTGCTGTGAACAACCTTAGATCACTTTTGTGGACATGTTTATCTTGGATAAATATCTAAGGATGGAATTGTGAATCATGGGGTCTTAGTTTTATGAGAAACCACCAGAGCTCTTTCCAGGATTGTTATGGCGTTTTACTCTCTAACCAATAAATTATGAGCGTTGTGGTTGCTCCATGTCTTCACTAAATATTGTTAGTTTGCTTTTTTCTTTAAATAGCTGTTCTGAAAAAAAAAATAAAAATAAATAGCTCTTCTGTTGGGAGTGTTGTGCTATCTAATTGTGCTTTTAATTTGAATTTCCTTGACAAATAAGGATGTTGAGCTCTTTGAATATCTTCCACTGTTCAAATCTTGGCCCATTCCTAATTGAGCTTTTGTCTTTTTATTATTAGATTATAGGAGTTTTTATTTTCTAAGTACCACCCCTTTTCAGATATGTTTCATAAACATTTTATTCTCATCTATAATTTGCCCATTCATCTTTCAGTGGTATTTGTTTTGTTTTGTTGTTTGATGAGTAAAGGTTTTAAATTTTGGTGAATTCTCCATTAGCATTTTCCCTTTTGTGGATCTTATTTTCTGTGGCCCCTTGTATTGGTCAACTTTTTGTCACTGTAACAAAATACCTGACAGAGGATAGTTATAAAACAAAAAAGAAGTTTACTTAGCTCTCAGCTTTGGTGGCTCAAGGGCATAACATCTGATCTGCTTAGTTCTGATGAGGAGCTCATGGTGAATGGTGAATGGTGGGCACACAGGGCATCAGGCAAGAGAGGCAGGAACCGAGAGGAAGGAAAGGGCCAGGTGTCTTCCTTTGACAACAGTCCTGCTGTGAGAACTACCAAAGGATCTCAGGTGAAGCTACCTCATGCTCTTGGTGACGTGAGGACCTGGAAGGGCCCGTCCCTAAAGACTCCACCACTTTTTCCAGTAGTCCCACCCTGGGGACCAGGGCTTTCATCACAGTGGACACTCTGGAGTCACCAGCCACACCCAAACCATGACATCCATCTAAGAAACCTTTGCTTCCTTTCAGATTATGAAAGTACTCACTTGTGTGCTTTTCTAGAAACTTTATTATTTTAGCCTTTATATTTTGATCCATGATCCATCTCAGATGAATTTTGTGTCTGATGAGAAGTAGGGCACAAGGATTTCTTTTTATTCTTCATTGAGGATGTCCAATATACCAGCACTATTTGTTGAGAAGACTTTGCTTTTCCCATTACATTGCTTTGGAACCCTTGTCAAAAATCAGTTAGGTATATAAGTGCAAGTCTATTTCTCAACTTTTTATTCCGGCCAATGGGAGTTGTTTGTCTATACTAATGTTGTTGCAAATGTGCTTATTTAATTAAGTCACCTGCAGAGGCCGGATGCAGAGACAAGCAAGTTTATTGCTGGCATTGGGCACCAAAACAAGACCAAGCCCTGGCCCCAAAGAGCAGGAATAAAGAATAGTTATACAGTCCTAGTTCTGCGTCTAGGGGTTGGTGCTGATATGACTTAGTGCCACTACAGAAATACTCCTACAAAGCATGGGCTTAGTTTGTGACAAAAGAACAAAGATGTTTGACATTTTACATGGAAAAAGCAGTCTTATGACAAAGCATGGGGTGATACCAGGTTAAGTAACTATGACAACATTTACAAGAAACAAACTTAAGGAAACAGATATTTAAGCTTAAGATGGTGCCTGAGTACAACATGGCATTGGTTTGGTTCTTTTTCCCACTTCACTAATACCACACTGTCTCAATTACAGTAGCTTTACATTAAGTCTTGAAATCAGGTAGTATAAATTCTCTTAACTCTTTTTCAAAATTGCTTTGGCTATTTGAGGTTCTTCAGATTTCCTTATAAATTTGAGAATCACATTGTCAATTTCTCCCCATCTAAAATGCATTCTAGACGTATAGTTGAGATTAAATTGAATCAGGAAGAATTGACATCATAACAGTATTGATTCTTCTCATCCATGAACATAGGATGTCTGTCCATTATATAGGTCCGCTTAATTTTTCTCAGCAGAATTTTACAGATTTTTAATGTACAGATCCTGCCTATCTCTTGTTAAATTTATTTCTAAGGATGTAATTTTATGCTGTTGTGAATAAAATAATGCTTTAATGTTAGCTGCTATTATGTGATTCATTTTTGTGATATGTATGTTTAGAAGCCAAACTTACTCAGCATTTACCCTTAAAAAATTAATCAAAAGCCTCTTCCTTCACAGAGGGAGCGGTGAGAAGAGCAGATCATCCCCACCGTGAGAGCTGGGCGAGCAATCAGTATCAGCTTGCCCTTTACTGGCTGTGTGAACTTGGCCAGGAATGATAGAATTTTCCTCCTATTTCTACTATCACTCAACACAATCAGAATTTACCTTCTCATTTATTATTATTATTTCTCATTTATTATTATTTTCAGAAATACCTAGAGATAAAGCTTGTTACTCTGGTTCACTAACCCTTTTGGACATCTGGTAAAGCTCTTGAATTTTCTCCCCAGAGAGAGAAAATCACACACACACACACACACACACACACAAAGTTACAGCTTTGGTTTTGTGTACAACTGTAAGACGTTCAGGGAACCTCTAAAGCCTCTTTGTCAGCCTTTGGGACCCACAGATTCCTAATTAAGAACCTCTGTTCTGGAGAGATCTGGATGGGGACAGATCTCCTTTGCCTCTGTGCCTTCAGTATACAGTGGGGTGATCACCCATGTCTCAGCTTCTCAGTGAGTGCATTCATTCTCAGTGAATGCCCCGGTGGTGGGTGCTGTGGGTTTATAGAATGGCTCAGCAGTGCTGCTTCTCCTCTCTAGTAGCACAGGTGCTCAGCTGACCGGAAGAAGCCCCACACCTTTTCTACCTAGGACAGCCAAGTGTCCACCATTAGAGAACAGGGATGCAGCCACAGCCACGCCACAGTTCAGATAAGCAGAACAGCAGAGCCAGGAGACATTGTAGGGACAGCCTGGGCCAGTTACACCTGTGGTCCAAGCATGCTCAGGAGCCAGAGTGTCAAGGAACTGCCTGACATTTTAGTGTGGCTTGTCTGTGCGCTGGCTGGCGCAGAACGAGGCCTGCAGATCTTAAATCCTGTGGCCCTGTTGGGGCTTTCCAGGCAGGGAAAGTGGATTTCCATTCCCACAGGACTGCTCTACCCCGCAAGCAATGGGGATATTCAGCAGGGGCCGCCTGCTCTCCCCTGAAGCCCCAGCTCCTCCACTTTCCGCTGCGAAGTCAGCCTGGCGGCCTTCCACCAGACAGCTGCCCTTACACGCTGGCACGGCTCCAGGTGGCAGCCGTTTTTGCTGCGGAACCTTCTGAGTTGTGTGCAACTGCCTGCTGCCTTTCCAGACACCCTGGCTTCAGCACCAGCCCCAGGAAGTCTCTTCCCACAAGGCTGCAGGTCCCCCAGGCACTGGAAGCTGGGTGATGGCAGAATTTCAAGGCCATTCTTTCTGTCCCTGCAACCCCCAGAGTTATGTCATCGACAGTGCATCCCTGTACTGTCATTTCTGGTGACTCCCAAGCCATGCTGGCTGTGACAGTGACGCTGTGTGTGCGCTTCCTCCCATGCAGGTACCAAGGACATGGGCAGCAAGCTGTCTACGCCAGGCGGGGACTCCACGGCTCCGCGGTCCCCCAGGATGGAGAGCATTCACAGCACTTACAAACAGGGAGACCTCAGCAGGGCCCGTGACCTGCTCAGGGAGGCCTGTGAGGACAGCACGTCCCAGCTGGAAAAGGTAAAGTGGATACTGGCCTGGGGGCCACTGCCGGTCCTGGGCTGGATGAGGGTCACCGCTCAGATTATTGGCAGAATCTTAGTAGGGAGGTTTTGTTGTACTCTGCATAACCTCCTTCTGCATGTAAACCTCTGAGTGCCACGTCTCTCAGGTCCACTTCTTTGCAGAGTGTTATCATGGAAATGAGGCTCTTGCTACATTCCATATCAGGCCTTTGAGGGACAAGAGTGGGACTGCTGAAATGTAAAGCACCTAGTGCAATCTGCAGATTCAACCTCCTGTATGCTTTTACACTGTTTCACATTATAAAAATAGCACATGCTCAGAAAAGAAAATTCAGAAAACCTACAAATGTAGGGAAAAAAGAAAAATATATATACCCATATTCCTAATAACACCTAAGCAATCCTACTTAACAGTTTTACTTTCTTTTTCCCACTCTTCTGAGCTGAGTATACATTGATGTTGTTTCTAACGGATTGTGATACACTGACACCATATGTAGAGTTTTGCATATACTTCTCACCTACTATAGCAAGAATTTTCTGTATGACTCTGAATTCCCTTTAAAGATCATCTTCAGTAGCTATATGATATTCCATCTAATGGAGGGACCATCATTTAAATTTAATTTATTCCTCTTAGTTGGATATTTGGGTTGTTTCTGATTTCTTACTAATATAAACAATGCTGTATTAAATGTTTTTGCTTAGTTCTTTTCTTACTGCAAGGTTGTTTTCTTAGCATAGATTTGCAGGAATGGAGAATGTGGGTCTGAGCATTTTTAAAGATTTAGAACATATGTGAAATTGTTTCCAAATATATCTGTACAAATTAACCCTTCATCCAACAATTCAAGAGGCCAATGCTGTGTTCTTGCCCTTGCGGGGGGTAAGAATCGGATGTTATCATGGAAACACTTTATTGATGTTATTTGCAATACTTTCATTAGCATAGGCTAAATGTACCTCTATTTAATTACTAGTTGAAAATAATTCCATCCTTAGGCTTCCAGTCTGTTCTCAGAAATTTAGAATTGGGGCATAATGTGCTTGAGAATCATTGATGGGAGGGCATTTGGAGTTCCTCTGATTATGAACTCATGGCATATATGGCAAAAGACCACCTTCTGTATGGGGAGAGAGCCTATTACATCTACAGGAGGAGACCACTGCATACAATTTAGTGTGTGCGGTCTATAAGGTGCTCCAAAAGAACAAAATCATCTCTAGTGCTATTTTGGAAAAAAAATACAATGTAATTTTAATAAATAAGTGAAGTCTTAAGCTTTCAGTAGATGGAAGGAAGATGGACTAGGTATACTTTTCCCTTTTATTCCTGCTAAGCTCACATAAAAGCTCTAGACATTACATATAAAGTAAGCATAAGATCCTGGAAGGTAGCCAGGCTTGGTAGTACACACCTGTCATCCCAGCAGGAGGATCACAGGTTTGATCCCAGTCTGAGGAACTTAGAAACTTATGGAGAGCCTGTCTCAAAAAACTGTGGGAGAAGATGCAGCTTAGTGCAAAAGCCCAGGATTCAATCCTTGGTTTAAAAAAAAAGTTCTAGAAGGTGGAGAGAAGAAGAGAGACCAGCTGGTAATCTCAGAACTCAAGGAACACACAGTAATAAATATATTGGGAGGGGCATGCCTCATGTACCCCAGACTGAATGCTAAAGAAGCTGGCAACCCAGAAGCACCAACTGATAAAGGAGAAAAAGCCCCAAGGAAGGCTTACTGTCTTGAGCCAAAGGACCTGACAAAGGGAAGCCTGGCATGACAGAGAATTTTCAGGCAATAACCACCCACTTTAGCAAACCATACAGAAAGATCTGCAGCCCCAGTCCAAGCCCTCACCAGTAAAGGCCAAATAGAGATCCACCTTTGCCCCAATCTTTCTACCTCCAGCATGTCTAGGAAAGCCAGAGGAGCTGGGCCATAAATCCCTACCAGCTGGCAGTGAATCCCCATCCCTATTCCAAGCCCCACCCCCATTAGTGGACCCCAGTGGACCTCTGTCCTTACCTGGCGTACCTAGAAGCAGTGAGACACTCCCCCTCCTTCTGGCTAGGGAGAAATTGTAGCAAGCCTGGTGATGAACCTTGAATTCCACCCCTGTCCAGCAATACCCAAAAGTCCTCTCACCATGATGTCTACCAATCCTGGTGGAGTCCCTGATGTCCACTCCAACAGGCAGTAATAATGTGGCACCATACCTTTACATACTAGAGCAGACTTAGTACACTCTGAACACAAGACTTAACTAAAATCCAGGGTCTTAAAATGTATTGCCTCTAATATCAAGGTTCTAATATAAAAAATTCATACCAGGAGCCAAAAAAATTTAAAACTCAGAGAGAAAGAGATAACCAAAATATGCTACAACTGGGTGACTCAGACATTAGAAATCTCTGATAAGGATTTTATAGCAGGTATAAAAATGCTTATGTGAGCAAGTATGTGCACACTGATTGAAAAAATAGGAAGTTTAATGGAAAAAAGAAGCCTCAGTAAAGAAATAAAAGGTACAGGGAGAGTTAATGGAAAAATAGATGGGCTTAACTCTAGAGCAGAGAAGATGGACAAAAAATTCAGTAAACTTTGAAGTTTGAAGGATAGAAATTACCCTATCTGGAGAGAGAGAGGAAGAGAGAAAACAGAGACAGAAAGAGAGACAGAGACAGAGGAGAGACTGAAACTAAATGAACATATTCTCATAGACATATGAGAATTTTAGCTAAATCTAGTATTATGCATATCAGATTCCCAGAAGGAGAGTAGAAAGAGGCAGGACTGAACAACATAGTAGCCATTGCTCTAAAATTTTTAGTGGAAAAATTTCCTACAAATGGCAGAAGACAAACTTATAGATTCCAGTAGCTGGATAAATCCCAAAAGAGGATAAATTCAATGACATACATTCCAAACATATAATAGTCAAATTTATGAAAACAAAAGAGGAAACAAAATAAAATGAAACAAAATGAAACAAACAAAAAAAAACCCACCAAAAATCATAAAAACAACTAGAAAGAAATAATTGCCTTTTTGGAAAAATAATGAAATTGTTGAAAATTGAACTTCTCATCAGAAACCATGAAGACCAGAAGGAAGTGGCACAATATTTTTTAAAGTGGTGAAAGAAAATAATTGTCAACCCAGAATTTCACATACAGAGAAGATATCTTTCAGGAAAATATCTTTCAGGAACAAAAATAAAATAGACATTCTGAAATGATGGAAAAACTAAGAGAACAGATTTGTAAAAGACCTTCTCTAAAGAAATGTCTACAAAAAAAGTTCTCTAAGCAGAGAGAAAATGAGACAAAAGAAGGAATTTTGGAAAATTCAGAAAGAAAATGAACATGGTAAAACCAAAAATATAGGCAAATAAACTTTTCTTCTCATGTTCAATTCTTTATGTTTGACAACTGAAGCAAAAACTATAATATTACCTAATGTGGTTCTTTATATAGAGAGAAGAAAAATGTTTAAAACAAGACAATTATTTTATAAATGGAGGGGAATAAAGAGATAAAATGCTAAGATCAGTAGATTTTTATAAGTTATATATCTGTACTATAATACCTATAATATTATAGATATTATATTATAGTGGTTACCTATAGTAACCACTTAAAAACAATGTAAAGCGGTATAACACTATAGACCAATCATAATGGAATTCAAAACATGTTTAAGTACCTCAGAAGAAGACAGGAAAAAGAAGATTGAAAGAGCAAACAAAACAAAATTAACATGGCAGACATAAGCCTTAGTATCTAAATAATTACATTAAACATAAATTGTCCAAATGCATGAATTTAAAGACAGAATTTGACAGATTGGATAAAAAATTATGAGCAACTATACTGCTGTCTGTGAGAAACTCACTTTAGATACAATGATACATGTAGATTGAAAGTAAATGAAAAAAGTATACCTTTTTCATACAAAACTAATCAACAGAAAACAGGAGTGACTGTATTCATATCCGAGAGTAAATTTTAGAGCAAAAAATTAATATGGATAGGAAGGTTATCACATAATTATAAAGGACTTGATCCACCAAGCAAACATAGCAATCTCTTTTTTTTTGTACCAGAAATCAAACTGATCAAGATCTCGTGCTTGCCAGGCAGGAGCTTTTGCCACTGAGCTATATACCCATTCCAACATAGCAATCTTAAACATGCGTACACCAAATAACAGAGCAACAAATTTGTGAAACAAAACCCAAAGTAACAGAAAGGAGAGCTAGATACATCCACAAACTTAGAGACTTTGACACCTCACAACAGTTGGTAGAACAATTAGACAGAAAATTACCAAGAGTGCAGAACTCAAAAGCACTGTCAAACTATAGGATCTAAATGACATTCATAAAATGCTCCATATATCACTTTTCTTTCATTAATGACACCAAGTTAATTGCATATCTTGGCTATTGATGCAGTCAACATGGGAGTGCTGATGTCTGTTTGACTTATTGATTACACTTTTCTTAGATACATACCACTGATAGGACTGCTGAATCACATGGTCGTTCACGTTCTAGTTTTTGAAAAATCTGCATACTGTATACCATAATAACTATAATAATTTACATTCCCATCGAGTGTATTAGAATTCCCCTTTCTCCTATCCTCACTATGTCATTCTAACTATGTCTAGGTCATATCATATCACTCTTTTGTCTCGAATTTCCCTGGTAATTAGCGATTTTGATCATCTCCTCTTACACTTATTTATCTTCATATGAAAAATGTTTATCCAGGTCATTTGTCCACTTTTAAGTCAGATTATCATTGGCATTTGTCTGTTCTGTTTGAGTTCCATAAATATTCGAGGTGTAAATCTCATGTCAAATATATACTTTACAAATAAAAAATGATCTACCCTGTAGCAGCAGAGCATACATTCTTGTCAAATGTCCACAGAACATATGTCAACATAAACTGTATCCTAGGCCTTGAAACAAACCTAAAGGAATTAAAATCATACAGAATGTATCCCTTAACTTTAGTGGGTTCAAACATGGAGTAAATAAGAGATCAGCAGGTTAGCTCAGTGGTGCAGCGCCTACCTAGCAAGCACAAGGTCCTGAGTTCAATTCCTGGTACCCCCCAAAAGGAATAAATAACAAAAAGATTATAGGGAAATCTCTAAGCACTTGGAAACAAAACACATACTATTAAATAATCCATGGGTCAAAGAGAAAGTTTCAGGAGAAATTACATTGCACTGAATGAAATACCTTAAACTGAAGGAAAATTAAAACATAACATATCAGGGGCTGGGCATTTAGCTCAGCGGCAAAGCGCCTGCCCGGCAAGTGCAAGGTCGTGAGTTTGGTTCCCAGCACCGGAGAAAAACCAAAAAAATAAAATAAAATAAAATATAACATATTCAAAACACGCGGAAGCGCCTGCCCGGCAAGTGCAAGGTCGTGAGTTCGGTTCCCAGCACCGGAGAAAAACCAAAAAAATAAAATAAAATAAAATATAACATATTCAAAACACACGGAATGAAAATAAAGCTGTGAGGGGGCTGGGGGTTTAGCTCAGCGGCACAACGCCTGCCTGGCAGGCGCAAGGTCGTGAGTTCAATTCCCCGTACCAGAAAAATACCCCCCACAAAAACAGAAAGTAAAGCTGTGATAAGAGGGAAATTCATAGAACTAAACACTTACATTAGAAAAAGACAAAAAAGTCTCAAATCAATGAAGTTTAATCAAGAAAAAACAAGAAATTAGAAGAGCAAAATAAACCAAGCAAACAGAAGAAAAGAAATACTAAAAATAAGAGTAAAACATAAATGAAATTTTAAAATAATGAAGGAAATTAATAAAATAAGACAGAATTCTTTAAAAAGATTGATAAAATTGGCCAAATGCTACAAAGATGAACAGAGACAAAAGAGAAAAATTACTAATATAAGGAAGGAAAGGAAATATCATTACTGATCTTGCAGGCATCAAAAGAATAATACAAGAACACTATAGACAACTCCATGCCCATAAATTTGATAACTGAGATGAAATGAGGCAATCCTTGAAAACTAGAAACCACTGCAACTCATTCAGCACGAAACACATAATTGGAGTAACCCCTTACCCGTTAAGCAAACTCAATTCGTAATTTTAATCCTCCTAAAAAAGAAATCTACAGGCCCAGATGGTTTCACTAGAAAACTCTACCAAATGTTTAAAGAAGAGTTAACACCAGTCCTTCATAGTCTATTTCAGGAAATATGAGAGACTACTTTCCAACACTTCAGTGCAACCAGTATTAACCTACTGGTTTAATGAAATACATTAAACTGAATGAAAATTAAAATACAACATATCAAAACACATGGAATGAAAGCAAAGCTGTGAGGGGGCTAATACCCAAACTAAGCAAAGAAAGAGCAAGAAAAGAATTCAGATCAATGTCCACATGAATATAGGTGTAAAAATCCCAGTGTTACATGAAAAGAATCATATACCATGACCATGGGAGGTTTATTTTAGGGTTCAAGGATGATTCAGTATTCAGCAATTGATTGATGTAATTCTCCACATTGATACAATAAGAGAAATTGAAATTGGACATGGTGGCACACACCTGTAATCTCTGCACTCAGGAGGCTGAGGCAGGAGAATCACTGCAAACCTGATGACCGTCTGGGTTACGTAGTGAGTTCAAGACCAGCCTGAACTACACAGCAAAACCCTGTCTCAGAAAACCAAACAAATGAAACAAAACAAAACAAAACAAAACAAAAAAAGGAGAGAAATCAGGGGAAGCATTTGAAAAATTCAGTATGTGCTCATAATTGAAAAAAAAGTCTTAGACAGTTAAGAATGTTAAGACTAAAGAGAATTTCCTCAACCTAATTAAGAAACTAGTGAAATCTAAAACACACAAAAGCAAGAACAAAACGTGCAACTAACATCATATTTGATGGTGGTCTTAACCTTTTTTCTGTCGCTTTTAACAAAATACCTAAGACTGGGTAATTTATAAAGAATAAACCAGGATGGTGGTAATCCCAGCTACCTGGAAGATTGAGGCAGGAGGATGGCAAACGTGAGACCAATCCAGGCAATTTGGTAAGACTCTGCCTTAAACTAAAATGTAAAAAAGAAGCTGGATATGAAAGGGAGGGAGGGAGAGAGGGGAAGGAAGGGGAAGGAAGGAGGGGCTGTTTTCTGGGTTTTGTTTTGTTTTGGCTCATTGCTCTGGAGGCCTAAAGTCCAAGATGGAGTCCTGACAAGGAGTATGAGCTGCGTCATGATATGGCAGAAGGGAGAACAGCAAGCAGCATGCCTGGAAGAGAAAAACCACATGAGGCAGCCTTGCTTAACAACCTCCTGCTCTTGCAAGACCAGTCCCCTTCCATGACCAGGGCCTTAGTTACTCTCAGTGACCTAACGGCCACAACAGCAGTCAAATCTGAATATGAATCTTGAAGGGGAGCAGCCGTGTTCAAACCATAGCAACGGTGAAAGACTGCTTTCTCCCTAAGGTGAGGAGCAAGGCGAGGGTTCCCAAGGGTCCTGAGAATTCTGTTCAAGAATAACTATAATATAATTATACTCAATATAATCCTGTCCAACATACTACTGGAAGTTATAGCCAGTATGGCAAGGCAAGGAAGTTAAATATAGATCTGAAAGGAAAAAAAAAAAAACCTATCCTGTCTTTGCAGATGACATGATGGTCTACATAGAAAATCTGTAAAAGAAATTATCCACTAAACATTGATAAAGTGGACCTCATAAAGACTGAAACGTTTACTCTGAGAAATACTCTGTTACAGGATAAAAAGACAAGCAATAAAATAGGAGGAAGTATTTGTTAACACACCTGACAAAGGACCCATACCCGGAAGATAAACAATATCTGAAAATTGAACATTAAAAATCAAACAGCTCATTTCAAAAATATATGAAATGCATAAAAAAAAACCTTTTGCTGAATAGGCAGCAAATAAACACAAGAAAAAGCCATTCAGCATCACAGCCATTACAGAAATGCCAATTAAAATCACAGTGAGAAATTGCGTTGCACCTAACAGAATGGCTAAAATAACCGCTATGTAGTGGGAACACCCAATTCTGGTAAGAATGCAGAGGGACGGTATCCCTCATTCGTTACTAGTGAGAATGTGAAATGGTACAGAAACTCTGGAAATAGTTCGGTAGTTTCTTTCAAAACTAAAAATATGCTTACATTATGACACAGCAGTTGAACTGAGCACTTATTCTAGAGAAATGAAACCTGGGTACCCACTAAAATAAGTGCACGATTGTTCATAGCATGGGTGTTTTTGTAATAGCCATAAACTAGGCTTAATCACTAACTCTTAGCAGGTGGGTGACATGGACTCATACTGTGGAAGCATGCAGCAGCTCGGGTGGATCTCAAGGGCATTATGCTGAGCTGGGGGGAAGGCTCAGACGCTATATATATGTTACTCCATTTGTAATCCCATCAAGTCACAGAAACGCAAGACAGATTAGAGGTTGCCTGGGCATAGGCACGGCAGAGGAGAGGAGTGTGGATAACATTAAAGAGGTAGCCTGAAGGAAATGTCGTTGGTAGATGAAAGTTCTTTGTTGCGACTCTGGTGGTGATGACTTAAGTTCACACATATGACAAAAGGCAGAACTGTATACATGCACTGCGCTAACATCACACTGCTGGTTTGGATATAGGGCCGCAGTATTGTGAGCTGTCACCACGGGAGAAACTGGATGAAGGCTGCTCAGGTCCTCCCGTTACTATTTTTGCAACTTCCTGTGAATATCGATCTCATATCAGAAATTTCAAAGCAACATGTCAACTATGGCTTCCCTTTTATGATGTTGAACTTGCTATATAGCTCAGACTGCCTTAGCAGTTTTGCTCAAAACTGGCAAAAGCAAATCTAGGGTGCTGGCCATCAGGATAGTGGTTCCTCCTGGGAGGGCAGTGACCGGAAGTGGGGTGTAGTGGGCTTCTGCATAGGCAGTGTTTTGCTCCTTGAGTTCCTTGATCGAGGACAGTCACAGAGGTGTGATCCAGTGGCAGTTCATTAACTGAGCACAAAATTTCCAAACTTTTTGTCAGAATGTCAGTTACATTGCATTGGGTGAAAAGAACATAGAGTTCCGTATGAACTACCTGTAAATACGGCTAAGCATGTCCTAGAAGGCAGAGTGAGCGTGCTTGCCTCTGAGAGGGGCTTGCAGAAGGGGAGGCATAAAAGGAGCCCTGCGTTCTCTTCTGTACTGATTTAAAGTGGATGCGTACCACAGAGCCTCCAGCTGTCTCCAGCCAGGGAGACAGTCCCGTCCCGCTTGGCCTTGGGCTGGCTCTGTGACATCACCCACCACCTCACCTCATGAGGATGGGGCTTTTAAGCCTGTAATCGCCTGGAGTCTAGACAGCTGTTGGTTGTATTAGTCACTTAATCAATCGCTGTGGGTTTTCTCCATAATGCCGCAGCTTTCCTGGAATGCAGGGCTCCTCCACCCGGACAGAGGAGCAGGTGGGCCAGCTCTTCCTTTCTGCTCATATTGAATATGTGCATCGCTGCCTCCTCCGAGCAAGTCCAGCCCCCGACAGTCTCCCACCTTGCTTCTCACGCGCTGCCCACCACCGGCCCGCTCCCTGCACTTACTGATCCTGCGTCCTGCTCTAGGCCCTACCTCCTCCAGGAGGTCTTGGATGGCGTGGACAGAAAACGGGCTCTGGGGCTACATGGACTCCAGATCACACCCTGAGTGGTTCTGCTGACCATAGACCCCTTTTCAATGGGCGAGCTTTCATGTCTTCAGGAATAGAAATGTAGATTCATTCCTAGCGTGACTTAGGAGAGTTGAATATGATCACGGAAATCAGGTACCCAAATCATCACCCAGCGTGTGGGCAGAGTTTGACAAGCACCATTTCCCTTTCTCGGAGATCCACTCACCCATCTCTGCCCATCTCACCCTAACATGCTCTCCAGTGGTCATTCAGCAAATTATAAATGCTGGTGGCTGACTATTTTGACCGATTCCCACTTGAACTTTATTGTAAATTCATGGAGGCCAGAAATCGCCCTGCCACTCTCTGGGCCCAGCCTTGTGTCTTACACATAGTAGGTCTTCCATAAATGATAGTGGCCGCAGCTGTCTCATTCTGCCTCCTTGAACATGCTGATGCTCAAGTCTGTGGAAGCTGCCATATTCCAGTAGGACCTAAAATGCCAATAACCCCACCTCACAGGTCACCCACCAATGCAGCATCTACCTGAGCATCCTCGCTGTGGACCCCGGGAGCTTGTGAAATATCAGAGCCATTTTACGTTAGTCTGTGGCAGCCACTGATGGGCTGTGTGAACTTGGGCGAGTTATGAAACCTCCCTGAACCTGGACGAGGCTACCTGTATCCTTACCCCTTATTAATATGCTGCATGCCTTATGGAGCTCCGTACACCAGAGTAGCTAGAATGAAGTCGGAGGTCAGGTGCAGGTCCAGCATCCACCCATCCATCTCTTCCTCTGGATTGCCAAGTCTAGAGTCCTACTGCAGGCTCCAGAGGACCTTTGTCCCTGGGTGGAGATCTGTAGAGACTTCTCATTTGTTCCATTCCACTTGTAGTAATCTGAAGGAAGGACTTACGCAGAGTTTACTTGCTTCCCCTTTACCTAAATTCACTCAACATGTGTCAGTGGGCAGTTGAGCTCTGGCTCTATGTCAAGAGGGGACACTCACACAGTCCTGATCCTCACAAGGCAGACGGTCAGGAGTAGTGCTGTTCAGTAGAAGCAGAATGTAAACCACGTAGACAGTGTCAAATTTTCTAAGCCACATTAAAGAAGTAAACAACCTGGTGTGGTGGTGCATGTGTGTAATCCCAGCACTTGGGAGGCTGAGGCAGTTTGAGGCCAGTCTGAACTGCATAGCAAGTTCAAGGTCAGCCTGAACTACATAACAAGACCTTGTGTCAGAAAATAAAACTAAGAGGAGAGGGAGGGCGAGTAAGAAGGGAGAGGGGACAGAAACAGAAGAAATGTTAATATTATTTTATTTAACCTGGATATAGGTGGTTTCCAACTCACAGTGGTGTGACTTATGAGAAGTGATAAAATGCAGGGAATGCTTAAGTTTTTAAAATTTTATTAGAGTAAAAGAAATATTACCATTAATCCCCTTCAAAATACTCTGCTTGCATCCCACACACTAGCTCCGTCATTCTTGCCACTTTGTGAAGCAGTTCTGGAAATCCTCTTTAGTTGTGCTGATGTGGCTGCCTCGATGTCCTGAAGCAGCTCACCTGAAGCAGCTCCACCTTACATGGCCATTTTGACCTTGGGGAAGAGCCGGAAGTCACTTGGTGCCAGATCTGGTGCATAAGGTGGATGAGGACACACCATAATACTTTATTTGACAGAAATTCCCATAAATGCTTGGGAGGCTGAGGCACCTCTCAATGAGAGGTGATCAGCAAATACAGTAAATGTTTAGATTAAAGGATGTATTGCAGAAAAGGCACATTTCTATCCATCTGCCTCATAATACACAAAATACTCTCCATGTTTTGAATACACTTATCCTATCATCGTTCGTAGTGTGGCTTTTAAAGTAATAAGTTTTTCTAAAATAAATTAAAACATTCACCGTATTATTTAATCACCCTTCATAATGATTTTTGACTTGGGGCTGGTGTGAAATCATATGCTGTCAGTAAAAGTCATACTTGGGTTTTGAATTTTGCTCTTTTCCCAAGCTAGTTATGTGCTGTCCAACCCTCTCCTATAGTGCTGGTCAGGGGCAGCAAGCTACAGTGACAGGGAGCTACAGGGTCACCGAGGGAAAGAGCTGACGCCCCAGGGTGCTGTGTTGT
The DNA here is from genome assembly GCF_000276665.1 of Chinchilla lanigera. Lineage (NCBI taxonomy): Eukaryota > Metazoa > Chordata > Mammalia > Rodentia > Chinchillidae > Chinchilla > Chinchilla lanigera. Next base: position 27,917,391 of record NW_004955416.1, read on the forward strand.
TGGACCAGGGTGTTTGGTACGTTAGGCAGATTCAATGAATTTTTGATTTGCAGTGTTTTCAACTTACGATGGGTCTGTTTGGAATGTCACCCATTGTTGATTGAGGAGCACCTGTATGTACATTAAAGAGCATTGTTGCCCCACATAATCAGCTTAGCGGTGAACTAGTCTACCTTTTGGACTAGGTCTCTGAAACCGTTGGAATTTCCATCCTCTTACTGCCCTTTGGGACAGTCACAAGCCGAGCATGGCAGGTGTTGCCAACCTGGGCTGGGAGGTTCCAGCCTTGCCCTGGACTTCAAAGTCACTTCACCTGGTGGCTCTAGACAGCGCTTGTCTCACTGACGCCCTGCTGTGCTCTGACTAGGGTCAGCTCCTGAGCATCTCGGCAGCCCACGGGGATCTAGAGGCAGTCCAGTATCTACTCACCGAGAAACGCGTAGAACTGCCCACGGAGCCCACCGATGACAACCCCGCCGTGGTGGCCGCGCAGCTCGGGCACACTGAAGTTGTACGGGAATTGCTCGAGTCCTTAGCAGGTGAGTCACAGCACACTCGCTCCCTACCCTCGGGACCCTCTTCTTAGGCTTCAACCAAAATTCCTTCTTCATGATTTCAGCAACAAGATCAGGAAGACTGGGGCGGTCCAGCTGACACCCCAAAATGCAGACTGCCTGCCACTCTGCCTGATGTCCTGTGCTTTGCCCCATTAACCTACAAGGGAAGCACTCACCCATCACTCTTGATAAAAAATATAGATCTATGCAGCTTATTTTTTAATTGAAAATTTTTAGAACAATTTTAGGATTAAAAAACTGATAGGAAAGTACAGTGTTCCCGTATACCCCCTATATACCTCTTCCTCTATTATTTACACTTTGTGTTCATTGAGTGCATTTGTTTTAATTGATAACAGTATTGATGTTATTACTGAACTCCAAAGTTTACAGTAGGATTTATTCTCAATGTCACATAGTCTATCAATCTTGACAAATGTAAAATAGCATATATCCACCATTGCTATATCATAAAGAATAGTTTCACTGCCCTAAAAATCCCCTATTCTTTGACTATTCAGGTCTTCCTCCCCTCAGCTCTTAGCAACCATTGATCTTTTACTGCCTTCTCTCAAATGTCCTATGGTTGGAATCATACTGTATCTAGCCTGATTGGTTTCTTTCACCCTACAATACGCTTTTAAAGTTCTTCCGTATGTTTTCTTGACTTGATGGTTCATTTTTTATGACTGAGTAATATTCCATTTGTGGATGAGCCAAGCTGTGTTACATTCATAGCTCTGCCTCTGGTGGTCTCAAGGTGTCCTGGTGTCCTGTAATTTCCCATGGTGGCCTGAGCTCAGTGACAGTGGGCGAGTCTAGGCATGCAGCACTATCACTATGGGCCAGGGCAGACCCAAGAAATGGTCTTTGGGAGTTGGAATTTTGCCTGGCATCAAGGCTGGCTTCATGCACCTAGAATGGCCCCACTCCTGATTTAATACTCCATAGTTGCCATATTGAAATTTTTCATCATTTTTAAACAAGGGGCCCTGTTTTTGTTTCCATTTTGCATTGAGCCCCAGTCATTGTGTGGCACTTCTTTTGGGGGTGCCCAACCGTGTGCACTGAGACGGATCTACCCTCAGAGCTACTTCCAAACCGGTGCCCCTCACGTGCTGGTGGGGGAATGAGGTTATGGCAGGACAAGCTTAAGGTCGGCATAAGGGGACCACCTGAGGCAAGTCATGAAGGACAGAGAGGAGCCAGGCACCTTCAAGAGCCACAAGCTGACCCTCTTTTCAGACACTGCTAGGTTAGATTAGCTCCGTTCCAGCCCCAAAGAGTCTACACAGCTGACTGGGTCTCTGAATTGTACAGCTCACATTTGCTGAGCGTTTGCCAAGAACTGAGCATCCCTCAGAACCTGGGAGACACAGAGAACGTTTTGTGGCTTTTTAGTTTTGTTTTATTTTGTTCTGTTTTGACACAGGGTCTTGCTATGTGCTTCAGGCTGGCCTTGAACTTACTGTGTAGCCCAGGTGGCCTCAAACTAGCAGCTATCCTCCTGCCTCAGCCTCCCAAGTGCTGGGTTTATAGGCACAAGCCACCATGCCTGGCTAGAGAATTTCTAAAAGGTGGTCCCAGCCCTCAGTGGGCCCTGGAAAAGCAGGAAGAATCAAGTTAAAACGGAGTGACTGAAATGTAATCATGCTGAGGCTGAAGTCCTTACACAGAGGTCTGGGAACGTGCATCAGGGATGATCTCGCCTGCATGCCAGGCTGAGTCTTCAGGGAGAGGCTGACATCTGAGCAGGCTTTCTGGGGTGAATGGCAGTTCACTCAGCACACAAACAAGGGAAGGGCTTGGGTTGCCTACTTCCACAAGCCGGAAGCTGGGCTGGAACTCAGCATCCTGTCTTTCATCTCCGGGCAGTTGGTGAGCACTGAAGGGTTCCAGAACATTGTGGTGGACCTCACAGGAAGTGCTCAGATGGGCAAACAGGGTGAGCCTCTGGGAGCTGCCGTGCCGGAGGGGAACACAGCCTGGGCAGGAGTGAAGTAGGACCAGAGGACAAACACGAGGCAGCCAGCGCAGGAAGCAAGGCCTGAGGAGAACAGTGAGAGGATGATAGCAGAAGGTCCTTTGAACTCTTCCGGGGACATAATTCCTGGTTCGAGAAGCTGTTGGCCGGGGAGGAGAGGTGGACACCAAACTGGGGCTCCCTCTGAGTGTTGGGTTTAGGCCTCAAAAATCCATGTAGGGTTTTCTCTGGCGAAGAGGGCAGCTTTTGGCTTTAGCCAAAACAAGATTTAAGTCTTGACTTTGCCTTTTACCAACTGTGGGACCTTCCACAAGTTTCCAGCCTCTCTGAGCTCTGATTTCCTCTGGTTTCTTAAAGCCGGGGTTCTGAGATATAATAACCTGCGTCAGGATTGACGCACCCACGGCTCAGTGGAAGGCAGTGAGATGGCGACGGTATTTCTCTTGCCTCGATAACAGCGCAGGGAGCAAGTCAGGGACCACATCTGCTGCTGGTAGAGCTCTGATCTTTCCTTCTGGGTGGCACTGGAGGGCTTACTGGAGGGTTGTCACCCGCTCCAGCCCGGAGCCTGCAGACTCTGAATTTTAATCCCTTTCATCCTGATCTGCTTCCTGGCCAGTGTCCCATCACATGGGGAAGGGCACCCTCGCCACGCTCGAGAGCACACGGGTCCCTGAGAACTTCGCACTTCTGCAAATAAAATGTCAGAATGTAGTTGGGAAGTTTGAGAAGATGAGGTCACTTTTCCATGGCAACGGGATCCAGAAGATATTGCGCTAATTTGAACTTGAAGATACAATGACACTTCAGCCCACGCGGTCCCTGAGCGTTTGATGTGCTAAGTGTTATTTTGTCCTGGAATTAAGTAGGCGTTTCTTTCAGGGAACAATCCTAAACCTTTCAGGCTGCAGAGCTAGATCTATTTCTTCTGTCAAAGCTTTTTTTTTGTTGTTAAAGAAAAGGTATAACAGCTTTGTATACATTACAGGTAATTGAGAAGTACCAGTGTTAGTGCTGATAACAGGATGACACAATATAATGAGTTAGGATCTAGTGATCCAGGCACTTGGCACACATTAAGTTATGCAACCCTTGCATTACACTTGAGAGAATAGTATTAATATACCCATTTACTGATAGATAAACTGATGCAGAGAGAGATTACAAAGTACGTCCAAAATTACACAACTAGGATAGTTTAACCCTGAGCTTCCTGCCTCAAAGCCACACTCCTGTGTGCAGTGCTGCTGTGGGATAAGGTCAAGGCAGGAATTAGGGTGATCCACACACTGGTCAGAACCCCACGACCCAGAGAGATTTCTGCCATGTGGAAGTCTAGCCTTGATTTCCACATGTACTTTTTTTTATTGAGGAGCTTGCTTCTCTTCTCTCCGCTCCTTGACAAGCAGATGGGTTTAGGAGCAAACTGATACGCTGTGATCTGTCGCCTCCGCCAGGTCCCTCCAGCCCCCAGCGCCTGCTGAACTGGATGCTGGCCCTGGCTTGCCAGCAGGGGCACCTGGGCATCGTGAAGCTCCTGGTCCTGACGCACGGGGCCGACCCCGAGAGCTACGCCGTCCGGAGGAACGAGTTCCCCGTCATCGTGCGCCTGCCCCTCTACGCGGCCATCAAGTCAGGTACGTGCGCCCCGCACAGCTGTGAGCTGCCCCCTTCCCACACCTGGGCGCGGCTCCCTGGTGCTCAGGTCACCTCCAGGGGAAGCTTTGCAACTCCCTGCTGCGCTTCTTCTCTGAAACCTCTGGAGCCTCCTCCTCCCCGGCTCACCTGCCCCTAAGAGGATTTCTGTGATGGGGACCAACTGGGGCAAATGGGCCTTGTGTGAGGCGTTCCAAAGAGCAGATTCCCACAGAAGCCCTCTTGCTGCCAGGAACCCGGTGCGCCAAGGGAGGGAAAGGAGAAGTCCACAGGGTGCAGAGGGGAGCCTGCCATTTCGGACAGTCGTGACCCATTCCATCTCTGAATGTCCTTGGTTTGCTTGCTTTTTTATCTACCTTACTTATTTTTTTATTTATTGCAGTACTGGTGATCACATCCATAGGCTTTGCACTAAGTTACATCCCCAGCCCATTTTTTATTCTGAGACAGAATCTTACTAAGTCGGACTTGAACTTGAGATTTCTCCTGCCTCAGCCTCCCAGAGTACTGGATTATATGCATGCATGCCCACACTCCGCTGTCCTTAGCTTTCTGTATTTTATCCCGCTAGGGAATGAAGACATTGCCATATTCCTGCTTCGGCATGGGGCGTTTTTCTGCTCCTACATCCTCCTGGACAGTCCCGACCTCAGCAAGCTTCTCCTCAGGAAGTATTTCATCGAAGCCAGCGCCCTGCCCAGCAGCTGTGCCGGCAAAACGGTGAGTGCCCGCTGCATGTGCGAGGGGCCTGAAACCTGGGCTTCTGCTGCTGTTTTCTCACATGTTCCAAAATCGGTTAAACAGGCCACAATACTTAACAATTTCTTTTTTAAAATTTCCTTTATTACATTTTTAAATTAACAAAAGTTATGTGCCGGTTGCTATAACCAGTGAAAGCAACAGGGAAATGTAATAAAAAATTACAAGGCTGCCTCCCTTGATATACATTAAATTGTGTACACTCTGGTGAGGAACACTTCCCACCTTTGCTTATGCAAAGTCCTATAAGCATTTATAAACCCATACAGGGCTTAATTTTAGTTAGTCTTCTAGTTTAATAAAAAAAATACTGTTGTGTTATTTACATTATATTCCACTTGACTTTTTAATGTAGCACTCTCGTAGACTTCCTCTAGATTAGTTGATGTGGCTGTGACTCATTCTCTTAAATACGTGCCTTTTATCAACACAGTCATTGTCACTTAGGTGACCTGCCCTTCTCCTCTGGGTGCACATTTGGATTATTTCTGTTGGGGGCCCCTTATGGTACAGCTGGACTGGGGCCTGGGATATATATAGCTCAGCGGCACAGTGCCTGCCTGGCAAGCTCAAGTCCTGAGTTCAATTCTCGGAACAACAAAAAAATTAGATATAGATATATAGATAGATAGATGTATATATAGATAGATACATAGATATAGGTAGATATGTGGGCTGTATTAGCTCATGCAGATCAGAGTCCCAAGAGTTCACTGCATTTCAACTGTGGACAGCCCCCAAAACCGTATGAGGCTCATTCTCACCAACATACCTGGGAATCTCTGTCCCCCACACCTTGGTCAGCTGTAGATACTGGAGCCTTTTAATTTTCACCAGCCTGTTGGGTTAAAACATCTATTGTTTCAATTTCCATGCTTTTATCACCAATAATTTTGAGCATATTTTTCATCTGTTCATAAACTATTTGCATTCAGCTTTATGTAGCTGCTTGTTAATGTCTGTTGATTATTTTTCTAAGCAACTGTTCATCTTTTCCTTGTCACTATGGGAGGTCCTTTGTATATTAAGGGTTGTAAGCCATTCTTAATCCTGTGTGTTGCCAAGTATTTTTCCCCAATCCATTATTTTTCTTTTGTCTGCTAGCTTTTGTGATAAAAAGGTGTAAGACTATGGAATCATGTGTATTATATGAAGAAAGGATGTCTAGCTCTCATCTGTTCTACATGGCTGGCCGATGATTCCAACACAGTTTTAAAAATAAAAATTCTTTTCCCCTCTGAACTGAAATGTCACGTTTAGCATTTTCACATATACTGGCATATATTTTGGGTTTTCAAATACTAGTACTTTGGTCTATCCTTCTTTTAGGCAAATTCTATCCTATTTTTATTATACACACTTCATTTAAGTCGTACAACCTGTTGATATAAGTTTTCTGCTCATTTTTTCAAAGTTCATTATTAGACATTTGTTCTATTTTGTACAGTTCTTATGGTCACTCTATGTAGCTTTGTTGTCCTTTCATGAGTTTTTAGAGTTTTTGTCCCAAAGATCTTGAGTCTCCTTGTTTATTTGTGATTTACTGTTCTTGTCACCATTTGATTTAAATAGACATAGATATAATCTTTCCCATGGCTACTTCCAGCCTGATGTTACTGCTGTGGAGATGAGTGATTTCATCATCTATGTTTCAATGGTCTGCTTATCAACTGCCCTTATTAATGCTGCTACTTTTTAGTAAAGTTCCCTGAGACACTCACATATATGATCAAGTCATCCACAGATTCAAAACTAGTCTGCTTCTTTCAATATTTATGTAACTTACTGTACTCCATGTCTTCTCGTGTATCACTGGAAATTTTAAAGGTTGAATAGTCATAATAATAGCAGATGTGTCTATCTTGTTCCTGATTTTAAAGGTCTTGATGTCAGCAATTTATGAGCATTTGCTATAGGGTTTCTGTAAGGGGGTACTGGTTAAATTTAGGTAGTTTCCATGTATTCATTTGTGCTAGAGTTTTTATTAGGAAAATATGCTTCAGCTTCCTGCTTCTGCTGGTTCCCACACCTGCTTTTTCTTCACGTACACCAGTGATGGCTCTGTGACCCAGAGTTACCAGTCTTCATTGTAGCAAATCATCACTTCAGTCCCATCGGTGTCTGGGAGGTGTCTGTTCTTCACATGGCCATGTCTTCTTTCTTTGTATCTGCTTCGAACGAGTTTTCTCAGACCTTTATTGTCAGTATTTTTCTTTGTCTCATATAAAGAGCATTCTGATTTTAATTCTGTGTGTCTTTTGAATTCCCTTACTCTCCTGAGTCTTCTTGTTGCTAAAGAATATTAATATTCTACTTTCTGGGGCTGGGGATTTAGCTCAGCGGCACAGCGCCTGCCTGGCAAGCGCAAGGTTGTGAGTTCGATTCCCAGTACCGGAAAAAAAAAAAAAAAAAGTATTCTACTTTCTGTACCTTGTTACCTTCCTGCGTCTTGGTTGGTTTCTGCGCTTTAAAACAGAAAGAATTATAATGTCCACCATGGAGGACACTGCGTGCTTAACATAGGATCTGGCATAGAGTAAGAGCACAGTAAATGCTGATATCACTGCTACCAGCCTCACACTGACAAAGAAAATAATGATCGTCTAACGCTTGCATTTACATAGTGCTCGGTGTTTTTCTCAGTCTTTTCTTACTGCGTTTGATCCTCACAGCACCTCAGTAAGCATTGCAGGGAACATAGTGTATTTTGCAGATGAAAACATGGAGGTACAAAGACATGATGTTCCTTATCCAAAGACAGTAAATACTAGATAACGGGGACACCCGGATAAGAAGAGCATGTATGTCTCCTGAAAGCATAGCTTTCCCCAGATCTCAGTTCCTCGTCTGTGGCTCCCAGGTTTCATGTAGACAAGTGACTCTTGCTTTTGTGCACATTAAAATGCCCAAGGGTTTTAAAATCTCAACACTCAAGCTGCCTGTCCTCTACTGGTTAAATCCAAACCTCTGGGTGGGACCAGGCATCAGGAGTTTTAAAAACTGCCCAGGTGATTCCAGCATGTATGCGAGGTTGAGAGCCGGTGGCTTTGATTTTCTCGACACGAAGTTAAAAGCAGAAATGGTCGGCATCTCTGTCTGATCTTTCCTGTGGGGTAACTCCCGCTACGTGTGCCAAGTTTGGCCAAGGGCACAGAAGTGATGATTGCATTTTGCCAATAAAAAGATAATGTTGCTCTTCCTCTCCCTGGCTCTTCTGGGTCTAAACAGAAAAGGAAATGAAATTTCACCACAGCATGAGTCATAAGGACTCCTTGTGCTTCCCCAAAGCAGGTGTTATTTTTGTGATTCAAGTGAATTTGGGATTCAAGTAAATTTGGGATTCAAGGACCTTGGGTGGGTGTGTCCTGCTGCCTTGTGATCTCTACCCTATAACAGCACATTCCCACTGCTCTTGGCCCAAGAGAGGAGAGATGAGGCAGCCCAGAAGGGCCCATCACATGGAAACAATGACCCAGGAGCCAGAGGTAAGTCTCCCGCTTTCCTAGGTATGCCCCCGGACTGAAGTAACATTTTTGGTTCCAGATATTTAATTCCTAGTGATAGACATTAGAGGAGCACTTTGCTGACAGTGTACATGAGCTGGAGATGCCCTTGACATCTGGCATTCATAGCAGTGAACTCACAAAGTAGCAATCATAGCACAACGTAGGTAACCTCTGTTGACTTCAGCACCCGTGCCTCCAGTCTATAGAGCCACACAGTGACATTTTAGGGTCACAGTCCTGTGTTCCCGCCTTGTTCTGTGTGTATGTGCTCTGCCTTCCCAACTGCCTATTTCTAAATGCCATGGCTGCCTCAGTGGAAGCCCTGGTGGTCCAGTTACAGTAACCGGCACGCATGTTCCCGGGTTGGGCACCACCCGGTCCTCAGACTGCTAGAATCCACCTCTGCTGGAAATCGGAGAGCTGCACAGAAGCCCACGTGTATTTCCATGGGTAGCAGCTGGCTCCTTGGGTTTCATTGGTGTTTGGATAAGGAAGGTTCCAGAACTAAGCCAAATGGTCTGGTCAGGGTGGATGCACTTCTGGAAGAACAAAAGGAAAGCCAAGCCAGAGGTGGCAAAGTCATTTCCCTGGCTCCTCAGTGGTCCTCTCAGAGCCACCAAACTCTTCCCTGAACGTCTAATGAAACAGCCTGTGTTCACAGTGAACATCCTGTCAATGTTTTTGTGTCGCCACAAAAAAAGTAACTTACTGCTTTGACACCTAGAAAGGAGCAGAAAAACTCAGAAAGGCCAAGAGAGGCTTAGTCAGTTCCTGAATAACCATGACATTCATCCCCGTTCAGTCATTAGCGGGCCAGGCCAGCGGACTCGCTGGGGCTGCTTCAAATATTGGAAATAAACAAGAGCTGAAATTAATTTTGAAACAAGCCAATAGGGAAATTGTTAATTTCCTCTTTCAAATCTGGCAGCAAACCTAAAGAATAAGGGCACTTATATTTATTATTGTTATTACTTTGGGGATTAGCTCTGGCTTTTGTTGCTTACGAGTTCCGGATGGCCACCATTCGTGTCCCTGCATTGGTGCCCAAATGCAAATACCCTGGCCACACATTTTCCTTCCCCTGCGGATCCGGGCGTTCGTATTTGCAGGATGCTCAGAAAGGGTAGAAAGCAGCAGGGGCGGCCTCTCTGCCTCTGCTGGGGCTGTGGGAGGTGCTGATGGTGCCAGCTCAGTTAAGGCAGCGTGCTCGCCAGTGTGCCTAATGGCTAGCTGCCACCCCTGAGGGGCACTTGAGGCCTCTGGGGACACTCTTGCCCTAGATAAGGCCTCATATTTTTTTACAAAAGGCTGGAGTCCAGAGTTTGATGCTTTCCAGAGCATTTCCACGTTTAGTGCCATCTTGGCGGAGCTGTTTCATTTTGCAGGGTGGAAGCCAACTTTCCCCTGACTGAAATTGGACAGCTAGGTTCATGGGTAAGAGGAAGACTGTGGAACAGACTGAGTCCCCATGACCTGGCTTTTTCACGACATGCAAGTGACAAAAGCAAACTCAGGCCTGTGTCAGGCGCCTGCCCGTCAATTCTGCTTTTCTTGTGCCCTGGTGAGGATTTCAGCTCATTGCAGTGGTCTTTCATTATCCAAGGCTTCACATCCCAGGGTTTCAGTTTTCCATAGGCAACCTTGGTTCAAAAACATTTAACAGGAATTTCTAGAAAAGAAAACAAATCCTAACGTTTAAATTGCATCAGTTTTAAACTGCATACCATTCTGAGTAGCATGATGAAATCTCACAGTATTCTGTTCCATCTCACCCAAGCTATGAATCGTGCCCTTGTTCAGTGTATCCACGTTGTATACACTACCTACCTGATGGACTGTCAGGGTTCACATGCTTCTGTTCAAGTAGCTCTTGTTTTACTTAATTATGGCCCAAAAGCTTAAGAGTATTTATTCTGGCAGTTCAGATTTACAAAAAGATATTGTGAAAGAGACAGCATTCATATAACTTTCATTATAGTGTTTTGTTTTAATTTCTCATTACTTTTGTTAATCTCTGTGCCTAATTTAAAAATTAAATTTATATCATAGATAGGAAGGTATAGGAAAAAGCCAAGTATATACGTATAGGGTTAAGTACTATCTGTGGTTTTAAGCAAGAAACATCCCCCATACATAAAAGTGACAGTGGCGTCTACATGTATATTACATGCATGTGTGTATTTCCTCTGGCTTCCAAATCCTGAATCTTTCACATAGGTATTCATCTTGTCCTACTAGATTTTGAGTCATAATAGAAATCTGCAATTATACAAACCGTTTATATTCAGTTAAAAACATAGGAAATTAATACTAAAATAAACATACAGAAATAATGAAACTATTTGAATTTATATGACAGGCTGGGGGTATAGCTCAGTGGCCTAAGCGCCTGCCTGGCAAGTGTGAGGTCATGAGTTCGATCCCTGGTACCGCAAAAAAATAAATAAATAAATAAATTTGAAGTTATATGACAAATTAGAAAAGAACAGAAAATAAATGAGTAAAAAAATTAAATGTTGTTGGAACTGTTGAATATTAGCATAGAGATTTATATTAACAAGATGCAAATATATTTCAGACAGGCTAAAATTATTAGAAATTATCAGGATATCTTATCTATTTGTCTATCTTTGTCTATATATCTTTATCTATATATTTAAAAGCACACTTATTTCAATTATAAAAGAGTGATCATTGCATTTATAAATTTTAAATATATCCTTCCAAATACAAAGATAAATAATGAGAAATGGTGAATGTTTTTAAATAGTAAAGCAAAGCTATATGTGGTGGGGCTGGGGATTTAGCTCAGCAGCACAGCTCCTGCCTGGCAAGCACAAGGTCGTGAGTTTGATTCCTAGTACTGGAAAAAAAAAAAAAAAAAGAAAGCTATATGTGGTGGCACATGCCTGTAATCCTAGCTACTCAGAAGGCTTGAGACAGGAGGATTATGAGTTTAAGGCCAGTCTGGGTGACTTAGTGAGACTCCCATGTCAAAATTAAAGTAAAGAAAATACATCTGGAAATATATCCTAGTGATAGAAAACTTGCTTAGCAAAACTTGCTTAAAAAACCCTGGGTTCAATGTTCAATACTGAAAAAAAAAGTAAAGCAAAATAATTTGTACTGAAATATATTTTTTTAAAAAAATATAAGAGAGAAAGTCAATAAACCAGGTGTGGTGAAGTGCAGGTATTGCTCCAGCTACTTAGAAGGCCAAGGTGGGATGACAGCTTGAGACATGTGTTTAAGATCAGCCCAGGCAGCATAGTGAGACCCTAACTCAAAAAAGAAAATATTTGAAAAGAGGTGACAAAGCCATAAATCCAAAATAGATCATTGATACCAGCGTATATGAACTGATAGTTGGGTTTCAGTGAGCCAGTGTACGGGGATCACCCAGTAGACGCTTGGGACTAAACAGAACCAGGCCAGATCCACACCTCAGCCCTCGGGGTGTTCACAGATTCCACTGGGTAAGAAATTGAGAGAAATAAACAGCTCATTTACGTAAGAGAAGTTACAGACAGCACATCATGGCATAGACACATACACAACCTCATTGGCAATTACGGAAATTCAAATTACAACAACTTGAAAGTACGTCACACCCCCACTAAAGCAACAGAAAAGAAGAAAGGTGCTGAGTACGCCCCTTGGCGGGGTGGTGAAGCACCGAGCACACCAGTGTCACGCTCTTGGCACTGAAAATTGGTTCCATGTGTGCAAAAATAATTGACATCGTGTGACAAAAGCTGTGATTTTTTTCTCTCAGTGAGCTGTTCTGAACTTGGTGTTTTCTTTCTGAACAATACCTCCTAGAACATAATTCAAAAGAAATGAATAATAACCGCCACAAGTGTGGCCAAAGGCTGCTATTTTTAAGAAGTGGGAGCAGAAACCCCAAAATGTCCAACAGGGAGAGACTGTACTGTCCGGCAGCTGGACCCCACCTAGCCAGGAGAAGAGCAAGCCTGCCTGCTCAGCACTGACACGCCCTCCTGGCCATGAAGATACCTTCCAGATCTTGTCCCCCTGTGAGCCCTCAGGAAGGCCTTCCTGATCACTCGGGACTGCTACGCACCTCCCTATACCTCTCAGAGCTTCCTGTCTGCTTTATGCAGAACACAGTTCGGGTGGTCTGTTTGGGTTACATTCTTGGTTGATGTTATTTACTCCATGTGCCAGAAGCTTGTTGAAAGCAGGGTCTTTGGCCACTTTTTCTCTCCTGTGTTTGCCTCTCACTGCACGGTCTGGAAGAAGACTAATAGGTGCATGGATAGAAGGATGGATGGCTCCATGGTTGGATGGGTGGATGGATGGGTGGATGGATGGGTGGATGGATGGGTGGATGGATGGGTGGATGGATGGATGGATGGATGGATGGAGGATACACAGTTGGATGAATGGATATATTTTTTCATCAATAGATAGGTGAATGGAATCAATGGTTGAAATTTTTATATGTAATAACCACCCTTCTGTTTACATTGTACATCATAGCTTTAACATGTTCCTGCTGGTTTGAACAATCTGTGGTACATGCATGCTCGGCCCATTGGGTGACTTGTACCACCCAATGGGACAGTCTTGCATGTACCACTGGTGGTTCAGAGCCACCCAGCAGCGAGATATACAAATTACAGCCCCGTTATGAATGTGTCAGAAGAACTTTGGCATATATTCTATTTTAATCCGTATATAATCATGTGAGGTAGAAGTCTTGTCTTTATTTAAAAGTTGAGTAAACTGAGGATTCTCTCAATGGTTAACAGCTTAGTTAACTGCAGATAATGTTTTTATTGCTTGTTTTTTTTTCTCTCAGGTAGATATTAGCAAAATTCTTTAAGTTGAGACTCGTGGTGAGAGATTTCTTATAAGTTTCCTGTCTTCAAAGGAATAACTGGAATGCTTAAGGGGGGAAAGCACAGTATTGTTTTGGGGGAGAAAATCCCTCTGTTTACCTACTTGAAAGAATGTTAAAGAAAAAGTGGTAAACCTTACACACATCTTTCAGATAGTTAAAGGAGGAGCACGGCGTTCCCTTTCCCTGCTGTGTTTTGTGTCTGCTCCCCGTGTGTTCCTTTGTAGGTGTGCAAACCTACGTGGGCTCAGATCTGAATTATTTGTGTCTGGTCTAGTTGTAGCCTATTAAAAAAGATTTTACTGCAGTTTTTGCATCCATGTACATACATGTAATTAACCCTAACCTTTGCAAAATTACTAGTTTAAACTCATAAACAAAAGTGAGTCCAGTGTTAAGCAACCATTTAGGTAACGTAAGGACATTCGTTCTTTGAAAGATTTGATTGAAAATAATTTATATTGAGTTAGGAGCCTCTTATGGTGGTTCTTTAGTTATTTCCCTTGTTTCTCTCCTAATTATTTTGTTTCTCTCTTTCTGTATCATTTTAAGGACTTCTCTCTTTGTAAGTAAATCTTACGTTTCAGCATCATTGTTTTGTTAGCTATGGCTGAAGGCAAACCTCCCCGGATTTCCCTTCAGCTGTCTTTTGTCATTTCTACTCATAGTTTGCGAGGGTGTATTTTAGTTTTAATTTAGACTCCTGACTATCAGTTTTCTTATTTTTCAAAAACCCTGAATTTTATCTCTCAACTTCATTAGTTTTACTTCAGGTTGGTTTTTCTGTTCTTATCCTAATTATTCTCATTAGCTTTCTGTCTCATTAGCTGTCTATTTTGGGTGTAGGCGAGCTAGTTTACGATGTTTCACCTTTGCTTTTTAAACTGTGATTAGAGTCTTAGGTTCTCTTCTCTATTATTTGGGAGGTTTTCACTGTTACAAACTTTTTGTTCTACTGTATATTGTTTTTTCTTCCCTGATTCAAGTATTATGTGAAATGATCTGTTTCAATGTCCAAACAATTGGGTGCTTTTTAGTCTTCCTTTCATCACTGATCTCTTCCTTACTTTGCCTTTTTCTAGGCAAAACGTATCTAGCCTGAGGGTTAAGATGTGTAAGAGTCTGGCCTTTTTTATTTACTTTTCCTTCATTTCTCAGAATTTAATCAATTAACGAGCAAATTTCCCATCATTTGAAAAGAGAATTCATTCTCTCACCGTACCCTTTGGTGATCTCCCAGTGTGTATACTTTTGTAATTCCTCTGCTTGTTCTTCGTGCGTTTTTAGCTCTCATAATCTACGGATTCAGTATTTCTCTTGTGTTTTTATTCATTTTTCTTTTACTTACTCCGACAAGTGTTGAGAAATGAAGATTTAGCATCGCTGCATCTTGGGGCTGTGGTTGTCTTCGAGCACATATTGTGCTACCTCGGCTTTCTCGCCTAACGCTTTGAGTTTCTCAGCTAGGCTGCACCTTGTAAAGCTTCCACCACCTCCGATAGCAGAAAGCTGGGAACTAAGCCTTTAACCCATGGGCCTTTGGGGACTTTCCAGACCCAAGCTACAGCAGCATCCTTCTCATTCACTCCCCTTGTTACCACCTGAGTGAGTTTCCTAGGGCTGCCATAACAGTACCAAGAACTTGGTCGTTTAAAACAACACAGATTTGTTCTCTCACAGTTCTGGAGGCCAGATGTCCAAAAGCAAAATGTTGGCAGTGCTGGCTTCCAGAAGCTTTGGGAAGGATCTTTCCCTGCCTCTTCCAGCTGCTGGTGTTTGCCTGCAGTCCTTGGCATTCCTCGGCTTCTAGATCCGTCACTCCGGTCACATGGCTGCCGTCTCCCTGTGCATTCTCACATCATCTTCCCGTCCTCCTTCTCTACCAGGACACCAGTTGCAGGGGATGAGGGCCTGCCTGAGTAATCTCACGGTAACCTGATCACTTCTATAAAGCTGTTCCTGGTAAAGGTGTAGCTGAGGCACGAGGAGTTAGGACTTCAGCGCATCTTTCTGGAAGGACACGATTCAACCCATCAGCTGCCCTTGAGGACGTTGCTCCACTGAGCTCAGCCTGGGTTTGCCCACCATGGGCCACTCCCTGTGCCAGGTAGATGACCAGTCGGGTTTCAGGGTCCTTCTGATCCTTTCACTTTAGAGGCCCCTCCTCAGTAGCCTGTCTGCACCCCAGTGAAAGGACTTAAGAAGCAGGTGTTCAGAAGGCTTGCGCTGAGGATTTCACCCACTGGGGAGGAAGGCTCACTCTATTCTGGTTCTGCTGCAGCCTTAGCATGCACAGGGGGCTGCTCTGTCCCGTATGCCTGGTTCTCTGCCCAGGTCAATCCCTGTCACTCAGGACTGCTTCTGAGGGTCTCAGTTCCCAGGCAAGATTCACCAGCTTGGAAGTAGCCCCCACCGCGTCGGCATAAGCACACAGACCACCTTCTGCTGCCACCTTTCTTATCTTCAGCTATTCGCTTCACTCAGCTGACCTGGGATGAGTGTTCAGACACTGTTACTGGGTCTGCGGCTTTGAGCTGCTTTGTCTTTAGGGTTTGGGGCTTATTCTCCAGGCCCTTGAATGAGTTGGTTTCTTTTAGATGAGACCCACTGATTGTGCAGCTTCTCTGGGTACTTGCTGTTCTTGTTCCTTCACATATCAGAGGTGGCTCACGTCTCCCTGGCCAGCTCAACAAGGAGAAGGTGCTTCCCCCAGCATTCCACTTAACTACAGAGAAAAAGTCATGGGGTTTGTGTGGGCCAAGGGCTGACAAACGAACTTTAGAACATGCCGTATGTTTCCCCACGCTGACATCTGTGTCTTCATTGAATAAACATCTACCCACTGCTGTCAGCACGCAGTATTCCGTCCTTCAATGGGCTCCTTCTCCAGGGGAAATGATTCTGACTCAGCCATCAGTTGAGTGAGGACCACTTGACAAGAGCGCTAAGTTGAGAACATGGGCAGAAAAACTGGGAATGCTGTATTCTAGGGTCAGCAGAGATCTGGTGTCGGGTGAACATTGGATCCGCGTCCCACAAGGCTGCCCTCTACCCAGCAGAAGCAGACGGGGACATGCCCACCTCGCCTGGGAGCCTGGGTTCCTTTTCTGCATTTGCCCCAGACCCAGTTTTAAACCTCAACCACTGAGCTTCAAAGCCAGGCTAAAAACATTATAGACTTAGGCCTTCACTTAATGACTTCTGTGTTTAACCAATAGGGTTGCACAGACAAAAAAAACGTATGCAGTGTCACTGTGGCCCCATATCACTCTGATACCTTATGTCCAGTGGCTGCAAGAAGCATTGTGTCTGGGCAGATAATTCCCTTTCTGGACAGTAGCGCCCATCCCCAGACAGAGGACCTTTCTTCTGCAGCTGATGATAATGAACGAACAGCATCTTAACTACACCGAATCCTTCTAGCACGATTCTCATCCCTACTACACCTTGGAAAAACAGGCTTGCTAAGCTGTCGCCCTCTGGGGAGAGTGTACTCCCTCCTCCTTGGCCCGACTTTTAAAGGGCTCAAGCTTGAAGACAAACATGAGCACATTTTCCATCTGCTTACACCAGGGTGGGTGTGGCTTGACCACTGCACTATTGAATTGGTGGGGACTCTGCCTCCAGCTGTCCTTGATTGTGCAGTTACTCTTCCAGGGCTGGATTATACAACAGTTGGCCGTGCTGCTTCAGAACCTTGTGTGTTGTGATTCTGCCCGGATTAAACACAAACAAGTCGTGAGCACTTCAGGGCTGGCAGGGCCTGTGTCTATGTCAAGTGTTTGAACATCCTTTCAGCTGTGTGTGCTTTCTCCTCTCTCACTGGCGCTGTGTAAGTACTTGGACACCCTGCAATGCTCTTGCACCAAGAAGATAATAAACTATGTAAGTCCAACTTTTCAAACAAGCCCAAGATCAGTGTATTTGTCACTTTCCCATTGCTGGGACCAAATATTAGACACCCACACCTGAAGAGAGGAGGGCCTTATTCTGGCTCCTGATTTGTAGAGGGCTCAGTCCATGGTTGGCTGGCTCCAGTTCAGAGACAGCATGGTGAAGAGCATGGCAGGGAAAAGACTCTCAGCCCATGGCAGCCAGGCACCAGAGAGCACGAGTACACCCTTCAAAGTCACACCCCAGAGACCCCACCTCCAACCAGGCCCCACCCCCTATCCGCACATTTAGCTCTGAACTCATCCTCTGTCAGCCCCATGACCCAATCACCTTCCAAACCCATGGTGCTCTGAGGGAATATTCTTTATCTACAGTAGAAGCCTTACGTGTTTTTCTACCTCCATCTAGTCCAACGGGCATCACTTTGCAGCTGTGTCTGTCTTCCAAATGTGTCTTTGTGCTTCCAGACATCTCCTTTTTAATACTTCTGTCTGGGCTTGTTTATCAGAGGTCAGTCATGAGGAAACCCGGTGGGTGTAGGACCTAGAAAGAGCTCTAGGAATGGACAGCAGCCTCTGGCTCCTCCTCTTCCTCATGTCTAGGGGAGTGGCACACACAGTCACTCACTTCTTCTGGTAGAACGACTGCCCCAAAAGAAGCACAGGAGAGTTCCATGCAAGTTTTCTTTCTTGGCTGGGTGGTTACCATCATACACTTATTTATGAGTCCGTGGAAAGCAAGAAACCCTTGACCGGGGGCAGCCAAAGGAGCATGCATACCTGCACGTCCACACACACCTCTTCCCTCTGAGAGCTACACTTCCTGGGTCTTGGTTCTGTCTGCAGTATCTGTCAGCAAGCTTATTTCCACCCGCTTCTGACAGAGTAGTTGACACATTGTAGCACCATTCAAGAAATCATTGCTGGATGTGCAAATACAAGCTAAACAAGATGGCGGCCCTGTTGTAGAATGGTAACAGCTGGGGCTAATGATGGTGCTCCTAGAGACAGGGTGCTATTGTTTGGATGTGGTTTGTTCCCCAAAGGTTCATATACTAAAAGGCTTGGACCCCAACATGGAGGTATCAAGAGGTGTTGGGAATTTAAGAGGTAGGACCTAACAGGAGGTAGTTACATCCTTAGAAATACTACAGGGATTGGTGCTGGTCTCATAGTGTGACGGATGTGCCACAAGAGCAAGTCCTCAAAGTGCAAGCCTGGCCCCCACATCCTTCTGTAGCTTCCTACCTCACTATGTGATGCCCCCCACTCACATGCATTCCCACCTCAATGCCATTCACCATAGGATGCAGACAGAGCTTTTCCCCAGAGCTGAGCAGCTCTGAACTTCTAGAACTGTGAGCTGAAGAAACCTCTTTTCTTTACAAAATACCAAGATGCAGGTATTTTATTTTAGCAACAGAAAACAGACTAATACACAGGGAGTATTGAAGAAAAAATAGGATTCAGATGGGCCACGAAGAGGAGAAGAAATGGAGCAGGGTACAGAAGAGAGAGGTGGTTTGTTTGGCCTGTGTCATGGTCATAGGACACAGTTAGCCTCAGGGTACCCACCATCAAAATGAGGCCGGCCCCAGGAGCATTGCAAGGGCTATCTTGGCCCAAGGCCCAGCCAATCCAGTGTTTCCCCCATTATCTTCCCATCTTAGCCCTTTCTGTCAGCATAATAGCTGCATTCCAAGAGAGCATCTCCAAGCAGAAGCAGCTCAGGAGTCTGAACAGTTTTGAGCAAAACTTGATGGTTTAGGATGGTTGCCGTACAGAACAGAGCGACTGCAGGGCTCTCGGCCAGATTCTCCGTAGGACCTGGACCCTTCATTGCCCGCTGCATGGTGGGCATGTTGTGGAGCTGCAGAGGTCGAGCAGGCGCTGGAGGCATCATCTCCTTCTCTGTTGGGCCATGCTGCCTGCTGCACCAGGGGAGATGGATTTGAGCCGAGTCTGCACCGCCCAGAACCAATGAGGAGGTACGGGGACCTTGAGCTGGGTGGAACCTAGGAATGCGTCCCCTCCACTGAGTCATCCAGGGCTCAGCTGAGATGGGGCCTTGCTTCCTATGCAGCTGAAGGCTGCAGCTCCAGCTCTAGGCACATGAAGAGGGCAGGAGGGAAAGTCCCATTCTAGAGATAGCAACATTTTAGTTGATTTCCCAAGGATGTCTGGCTATAATTCCTGCTATAATTGACTCATGTCATCGTAATGATCAGATTTTTTTCTATTATTCTTGATAGTCCTACAGAGTTTTATTTATAAGACTTTAAACAGTCCATAGCAACACTTCTCTTTTTTTTTTGTAGCGGGAGGGGACGCGCTTGTGCAGGAGGAATGCCTAGCGGTAAATGTAGAAAGAACGGTAGCTTCAGAAAAATCACCGCTCTGCAGCCACCACGGTTTGATTGATTCAGACCAAGGCCGATAATGAATGTTAAACCCACTGGAAGAAACATAGTGGTATACCTATGGAATACTCTGTCCAAATACCACCTTACAGCTTGCTTGTGAATCACAAAGGGTAAAATGTACTTTCACGAGGGAGAGGTCTGAGAGCCATTACCTTAACCGAAGGTCAAACCTGGCCCTTGAGCCTCGGTCTGTGGTCTGGTGCCCCCGGCTGGTATCAGTAGGAAGTACTCGACATTGTCTCCAGTCTAGCCCCTAAATGAATGCTTAACTTGAATCGAAGCTTTAGCAAACAACGGTAGGAGGACCCTTCACAGAGCAGAGAAGTAAAGGAACATGACAACTAAATGCAGTGTGTGATTGTTTTTATTTTTATTTTTGGTGTTTTCGAGACAGCTTCTCACTATGTAGTTCAGGCTGGCCTCGAACCCATAGTGATCCTCCTACCTCAGCGTCCCAAGTACTGGGATTACAGATGTGCACCACAGCGCCTGGCTTTGCGGTGTGTGATTCTTGATGGGACCCCCGTATCACGACGCAGAGTAGTTATAAAAGATATTTCTGGGTTATCTGGGAACATTTGTACATACACTTTGGACTTGAAAACGTTTTATGGATGTTGTATGTCGAAAATTATAATCATGCACAGAAAACGTTCCTGCTCTTCAGAGGTGTGTGCTGAAGTGTCTGGGGTGAAATGTCATGATGTATCACTTACTTGCCAATGACTCAGCAAAAAGTGAAGCGTGTGTGGGGGTGTTTTCATGCTGGAAGAGAGGAACAAAGTAAACAAGTAAATGTGACGCATTAAAAGTGGTGAATCTGGTCTTTTTACATTATCAGTGCGATATATGGTACATACATACACGTAGAGAGAGAGAAAAGAGAAGAGCAGGGGAGGGGGGTGAGGACATAGGAGTGGAGGGGACAGGAGAAAAGGAAAGGGGACCCCCAATCTCCAGGTTTGGGCTGTGGGGAGATCAAAGACAGGGCACACAGCGCCACCTAGTGGCCAGATGGCGACCCCTTAGCTGCTGCCAACTTCGAAGGCCAATTTATCCCACATTATTGGTGTCTTTCCCACAGTCCCTGCGGGTTCTTACATTTTCCCATTTGCAAAGCACTAATTTCTGTTTATATTTCTGCTCCTCTAATTTTCCGTTATGGATTTCCAGTTGCTTTGGAGAAACAGGCCAAAAAGCAGATTTCCTCTCCCCAGAAACCTAATTGAGGCCGAATACTTTGATAATCAAGAAGGAAGGAACAAGTCCCGCTCATACGTATTCAACCAGATCCCGTTTACTGTTCCACACCAGCAAACCACTGGGCTTTCTGACTTCCTCCTGTGGAAATGAACCAAGTGCAAAAGCATTTTTTCTGGGCTTGCGAGGGCAAGAGAGCCAGCCGCGGTCACCTGCAGCAGCAGCAGCCGAATGGGAAGGCTTTGAAGAAAGTGAAGGTTCCGGTGGCCCTGGCAGAGGGTCACTGGAGGGAGGCCGTCCTAAGGATCTGGTTAGGGGCACAGTTAGCTTTCCCTGCTTGTCCTGAGTTGGAAGCAGGAACAAAACTTAGGGAAGCTGCCAGTTATGAAGAGTCCTGGCCAGATGGGGCTTGATGCTTGCAGCAGTTGTTGTGTAGCTCCCTGAATTGTTACTGCAGGCAACTGCCTGGTCTTCTGCATGTCTGGCAGCAGGCTGACAGCCTGCGCTATGCATTAGAGCCAAAGGGGTTGGTTTCCTACCAGGTTGCTGCAGGCTGTGCGTCAGGTGTCTGGTTTTACACATGGTGTTGTTTACAATTGAATGGGCCCAAACTGGTCCCGGTTCTTGTGCATGACAAGGAAAGACCTGCCAAGCATACGCCTTGTACTAAGTAGCTATGTTTATGGAAGATCACTGGACAGTAGCAGCAGGAGCAGGCAGAAGGACAAATAGAAAAAGGAGGAGGAAGAGAAACCTCTATACCTCGGGCTTCCTGTGCGTAAGGGTCGGCCGCCTCAGCTCCAGGAGCCTCCCATTGTGGTCAGACACCCACCACTCCAGGAGCCTCCCATTCCGTCTCTCGCTGGTGCCCATGACCGCCTCCTTGGGCGTCACGCGCTAAGCTTAAAGGTGGATAATCATTAGGGTGTCGTGTTTATAGCTGAGTGAAGAGCAGGGAGTGGCTCGCTCGGCGTCTCTTTCTCACTGCGCGAGTGTGGCCCACTCCTCGTTTGGATTTCAGTCGCTTATTCTGGAAGCAGCCTGCTCACACATGTGACCTGGCATTGTAGAGGTGGCTGCAGAGGACAGCTGCCCTAATCCCAGAACAGGGGCCCCTGAAAAGAGGTCACAGACCAGGTTTCCATCCTGGTCTTCACATCCAGCCTAGGAGAGGCCCCTCCAGGCCTCAGTGGGCCTCCTTTTCTCAGGAGGGGATTCCTGCTGCTTTACTCCCTTGCTAGGACCCGCCTAAGGGTCGGCTCTGAGCCCACCTGCGCCCTCTGGAGGCTGGAAGGTGACTTGCTGGAGCCGTGTGCAGATTCCATCTGAGATTCAGGTGGAGGTCAGAATAGGTACATCCTCCGTGCTGGCCACCACGGGAGGAACTGGGGAGGCAACATGAGCTCGGTCCCAGCATCCCACATAGGCTCACCGTTCACCTGTGCTCTTCCTTCTCCATCCTCAGCCACTTCGTGTGAAATGGTCCCATCTCAGGTTGCCCTGGGTGAATCTCGACTGGCTCATAGACATCTCCTGCCAGATCACGGAGCTCGATCTCTCTGCCAACTGCCTGGCTTCCCTCCCCTCCGTCATCCCCTGGGGACTCATCAACCTGCGGAAGCTGAACCTCTCAGACAACCACCTGGGAGAGCTGCCCAGCGTGCAGTCATCAGACGAAATCATCTGTTCCAGGTGGGCAGTGCTCTCAGGCCACCACCGCTGACCTCCTGCGTGGGCTTCTGGGTTTATGTTTTTGAAAACAGAAGTTCTGGCTAAAATGTGAGAAGGAAGTTCTGCCGGCTCTTACACAAGCTCTCGGGAGCAAAGGGAGCAAGGCACCACCCTCTTTTCAGGTGAACTCAGAGAAGTCTAGAGAGATGGTCTGGCCAAGGCTGCACACCACAGCCACACAGAACTGCCTGCCCAAGATGCCTGTCCTGATCCTGCACAGGAGTCAGAGGAGGGTGGCTGATAGCTTCCTGGGTTGGTGGAGACCTTATACTCCATCCCCAGGGAAAATGGGAAGGGGTCTGGGAGAAAGGGTCCACTCTATGGGACTCTGGCAGCATGGGGACAGTGTCAGCCCTGAACTGGAAAGCCCTGCTTTCCTGGGGGCATTGGGAGAGGCCTGGGCCTTCTCCCTGAAGCCTCAGGGGAAGGGAAAGGATCTACTTAACTGATTTCTTTAGGATCCATGTCTGCAGAGCCTCATGCTGTAGAGGGTTTGAGCCTGTTACAAAAGCTAAGGCTCTAAGTGAAGTCGGGGACGAGGATGTTGGAAAGAACTTGGGCTTGGCCTGTAGGCCTCACAGGCAAGTTTTATGCACCACAAACTTAAAGAGCAAGGACCATCTGCATACGTTCTTAACGTGGGCTCGGTAAGTGAGTCCACACGGGTCTGAAAAGCTTGGGTCCCTGCTGCTGGTCTTCCGTCAGTTTGCAGGACACTTTTGCTCCGTCACACATTTTAATCCCTGCTGATCAGAGAACAGGACTGACAAAGAGAGACTCCATCCTCTCTACAGCAGCTGTGGCAGCAATTAATGGAGTGAATACAAATCATACTGCCACACTTTCAGCGCACACTCTCGCCATGTGCAGGGGAAAAAAGAAAAAATATCACCTCATATACAAACAAAATTGTAGCGTGATGCTTTGCCTCCTCCGTCTGACGCCTTGGCTTCCCTCTCCCCCAACCCCAGGCTCCTTGAGATTGACATTTCCAGCAACAAGCTGTCCCACCTCCCGCCTGGATTCCTGCACCTCTCAAAACTTCAAAAACTGACAGCGTCTAAAAATTACTTAGAAAAATTGTTCGAAGAAGAAAGCGGTACGTTTTCTCATCAGTGCCCTGATGTCATTAAGTCATTTTCCTGACAAGAATTTCTTTTTAACCAATGCAACTTTTTCTTCCCCCAGCCACCAACTGGATTGGTCTGCGGAAACTACAGGAACTTGACGTATCTGACAACAGACTGACAGAACTCCCCACCCTTTTCCTGCATTCTTTCAAGTCGCTCAGTTGCCTGAATGTCTCCAGAAACAATCTGAAGGTGTTTCCAGACCCCTGGGCCTGCCCTCTGGTTAGTACCATACTGAGAGGGTCGCCTCTGTGTTTCAAGGGGATCTCTCATGGCTGTCCCGAGCAGTCTCTCACTTCGCCTCCTTGGAGGTACCAGGGTTATTGCTCACTGGCAGCCTAGCCCTGTCACTCGGCGTTGCCGCAAGGCCAAGTGTCTCAAGCAGGTAGCGCACCTGTGAGCCGGCTCTCCTGGCTGTGGGTCCACAAGCCACACAACACACCCACGGGACCGTCCCCAGTGGCAGCTTGCACCCTGGCACGGGATGATGGTTCTGCCTGCGAGAGGGGTGGGGGTCAGTGCTTTTAGAAGAGCCATAAAATAAGAATGAGAAACAATCCGCATTCGCAGCACCGCCAGCTAAATGATGTTTTTGTTTCTTGGGGACTTGGCTTGTTAACACAGATGGAGTGTGGAACGGCAAAAAGAATATTGGTGCTTTGTTGCTGTTGGTTTTCAACCAGGAAATTCTCCATCCCTCGTATTATCGTGTCGAGTTTGACCATATGTGTGTGGGAAACCAGCTCTAGCATGGCTCTGAATTGTTCCATTATTTTCTAGAACAATGGGACAGATGTCCTGGGGTGGAGGAGAAGCACCATGAGCCACCTTTGTCTCCCCAGAAAACCCCATCCCCGTCCCTTCCTTGGAGCCGGGCAGGACCACAGGGCCAACAAGAGTTTGTAGCCTCTGAACCCACACTGCCCCTTGTTGATGACCAAGCCCTGTGGACAGGGGCCTCATTTCTAGCATCAAATTGGCCAACAGTCTCCCAGACATCCTTGCACTGAAAAAGCCCATTAATATTCATTTTGCTCTCACATCAAACTCCTAGAAATGTTGTAAAGCATCCAGAAATGCGCTGGAATCTCTGCCAGACAAAATGTCTATCTTCTGGAAAAATCACCTTAAGGATGTGGATTTTTCAGAAAACGCCCTGAAAGAAGTTCCCTTGGGACTTTTTCAGCTTGATGTAAGTCTCACAGCACTTTATTTCTCATGTTGGGCTTTGGTGGCCAAAATTACTCCACAGTGCAGTGGAATCTGTATGCCTTTCCCAAGCTTCTGAAACCAGGAAAAGCGGGTGGAGGAAAAGTTGGGCTATAAAAATACATGTGCTCGTAAGCAAAGACAGGGAGGCGGGGGGTGTGATGGCCTCAGCGGGGTGGAGTTAGGGGCTTGCTGTTGGTCAGTTTCTCCTTACTGGCAGCCAGCTTACAGTGAAGGAAGGTTGGCTTGGGCACTTAGTTTTGGAGGTTGCAGGCCATAGTCCGTAGCTTTGGGGCCCGAAGTAAGGTGAAACATCATAGCAGGGAGCGTGAGGCCGCTAAGGCAGAGCTGTTCACCTCATGGCCAGACCCCAAGGAAAGCAGAGGAGGAAGAAGAGAGTCCCGTTGTTCCCTTCTGTCCCAACAACCTAATTTCCTCTTCCCAGAGGTCCCGGTACTTCCCGATGGCACCATGAGCCCGTACTTTGGGGCCTTGGGGGTCATTCCAGGTCCAAACTGGAGCAGGCACTGTTTTAGTTACTTGTCTTATCGCTGAGACAAAATACTCATGGCCTCCTCCTCCAGACCAGGGCATTGGGAGGACCCCTGCGTCCCCAGTGCCAGCCACAGGCACCCCCACCCCGGTTCTGACGGTGGGTGGTGACGTCCGCCCCTTCAACAAAACGAATCAGAGACACAAGGGACAGCAGCCTGGGATGGTCAGGGTCCTGGTGATGCCGTCAAAAAGGCACACAGTCTCCAGCACTCCCCTGAGCAAAGCATGTCACAAGTCCAAGGGTAAAGTGTAGTCCCCCTCGGTGACCAGGGTGTCCCAGTGGACCTGTGAGCGGAAGGCAAAGGGCTAAAAGTTAGGCCACCACACAGGTGCCCCGGGGACCCTGTGCTGGCCAGCAGAGGGCACGAGACTGGGGCAGGTCACCACTAATGGTGGCCCTTAGAACTTCTGAGCTCTTGGAAGCGCTTGGACCCCTTTCATTCTATAGTTGCCCCTCCTGGACCTGTAGACACTTTATTCCATCTGCTCTGATCACCTGTGTGTTTGTTCACATTTTTGGAATATGAAGCTTGAACCCAGGGCCTTTGCACTGAGGCATATCCCCAACCCCTTTTTATATTTTTTATTTGGAGATAGGACCTCACTCAGTCCCTAAACTGTGCAGGACCCACACAACTGGGACCTCTGTAAAAAGGAATCAGCTACAGCTGTTCTGCCACGCTTTGGGAGGCGGCTGACTGACTTTTCTCCTCGGTCTCCCCTCCATGTCTGTATTTGATGCCGTCTTTTCCTCTCTCTCTCCCTCCCTCTCTCAGACCCTCATGTTCTTAAGGGTACAGGGAAACCAGCTGGTGGCCCTGCCTCCTCAGGAGAAGTGGACCTGCAAACAGCTCAAAACCCTGGACCTCTCCAGAAACCAATTTGGCAAGTAAGCAGGGGGTGTGTGTGTCCCTGCATGTGTCAGGAGACAGGCCCTGGGGAAGTTGTAGAGTCAGTGCTGGGGCTGTGGTACCACAAGCTAGGGACTCGCACAGCAAAACTAACTGCTTACCATGCTGGGGACTGCAAGTCCAAGGTCACGGAGCCAGCAGCTCTGGTTTCTCCTGTGACCTCTCCCCTTGACTTAGATACACCGGCTTCTTTGTGTGTCTCCCATAGTCGTCTTCTGTGCGGGTCAGTGGTTGAATTTCTTCTTCTTTATGGACACCAGTCACATTGGATTAGGGCCCACTCTGATGAACACATTTGAACTCCATCACCCCTTTAAAGACCCTACTTCTGTACATGTTGGGTATCCTTCATCTGAAAGGCTTCGTACCAGGAGTGCTTCAGGTTGGGAATATTTGCACTTACATCATGAGACATCTTGTGGGGGGGACCCAAGTCGAACACAAATGCATTTATGTCTTTTGTGCACCTTATAGACATACCCTGAAGGTTACTTTACAAGGTATGTTTAGTGTGCCTGCATTTTGACTATGACCCATCACGTGAGGAAGGGTTTCGGAACAGTGTGGATCTCAGCATTTCGGATTAGGGATGCTCAACTTTCAGCTCCAAATACAGCTGTGTTCTGAGATCCTGCAGGTTAGGACTTCAGCATATCAATTCTAGGGGACACAATTCCACCCGCGACAGCGACCTTCAATATCTAACGTTTACGGGCTGCTGTGCCATCTTGCCTTTCACTTTAGCCGGAACTAAAATTCTGTGCAGCAGCTGTCTTTGCCAGTCACAAGCTAACACGTATGTGTGCTGAGTGAAAAGTGCCCACCTGAGAGCCTTCCAGGAAAGGGTGACAAAATGGAGACTGGCCCAGTGGCCTGGGGCGGGAAGACCAGCCCCGGGTCACTTGCTGAAGGCCGCTTCCCCCGCATCTCAGCGGAATGTACACCCAGAGAGAGCTTCCTTCAAGGGTGGTGCCCAGCGGAGCAGCAGCCGCTGGAATGTGCCGGGCACAGAAACCCTGGCATCTGCTGAAGTGGAAAAGCCCGGGAATGGAAACCAGTGGTCAACCCCGCGTTAGATCATCCTTCCTAAAATGCTTTTCGCAAAAGGCCCCTGTGCTCCACTAGCTTCATACAAGCTGCAGAGGCGCAAACACGTGCTGCGAGGACTGCTGCCTCCTCGGTGGCTCTGTGTCACACAGCCTCCGCCGGGATAGCACTCTCTGTGGTGCTGTCTCCAACGATGGCTCCTCTTTTCCCCTTACAGGAGTGAAGAGGGACTCAAAACGAAGCGCATTTCCTTTTTCACCACCAGAGGCCGCCAGCGTTCAGGGACCGAGACAGGTGTGTGCGCGTGTGGGAGTGGCGAGATGGACTCCACCAGAGAGAGAGTCGCCTTATACGGGGTTTCCCCGTCAGCGCCCTGCTGGAATGCCGAGAGGGTCGAGGTCGGCCGAGAACCCCACAAGCAAATGGTGCTATTACTCATGTTGCACGTGTGCCGTGCCTACCTCCTGAAGCCCTGGTTTCCTTCTTGGAGCCCAGGGATGCAGGTAGCTAGTGCCGGCGTGCCCAGCACCACTCCCAGAGCTGGGGGCCGATCCTCACAGCATGAGGGGTGGGCTGCAGTGCCTCAGTCTGCTCGGGAGGAAACCGAGGCCTCCAGGGTGTGTGAGTCCGCTCAGGCTGCCATGGCGGAAGGCCTGGGGCCGGGTGGCTTACACAGCTCCCATTTGCAGTCTTGCTGTCCTGGAGGCCCCAGCTTGGTCAGGTTCTGGCGAATCGGGGCTCTGTCCACCTGATTTGTAAATGGCCACCCTCTCACCGTGTCCCCACAGGGAGGGGGCACGCAGGGGCTTTGGACTCTCTTTGTCCTCTCATAAGGATGTTGATCACGTGAGGGCCCTCCCCTCAAGACCTGGTCTAAACCTAATTGCTTCTCAAAGGCCCTGCCCCCGGATACCACCATGCTGTGTGTTAGGGCCCCCACGTGTGCATTTGGGGAGACACACTTCCATCTATAGCTTGACCGACTTGTCCTAGGTCCTGTCCAATAACCAGGTTTCCGCCCCGAACGCAGCGGGGGTCCAGCCCTAGGGCCAGAAGACCCATGCTGTTAGACCCTCCTGCCATACCGTGACATTCTGCAGTGTCCACAAAGGGCCGCAGCCAGGCTGGGCCCCGCAGGCCAAGGCTGGTCTGAGGAGGCAGAAGGCCTGTGGTTTTCCCTAGTGTGCCAGAAACAGAACTTTTCCTGGAGGTTTTGTCCCAGTCACTCAACAGCCAGTTCAGCACAGGATGTTTAGTTGATACATAGTAACTGTATGTACATACGTACGTACGTACGTACGTAGGTACGGGGTACGTGACACTTCAGTACCTGTATTCAATGTACAGTGATCAGATGGGGCAGTTGGCATTTCTGTCACCTCAAGTATTCACACCTTTGTGTGGTGAACATTTAAAATCCTCTCTGCTGGGAATTTTGAAATATACAATGAATTGTAGCTGGCTACAATTCTACTATTCTGCTGCATGTCAGTCAACATTCTTCTCTCCAGCTGCACCCCTGTGCCCATAACCATCCTCTCTGCAGCCCGCGCCCTTCCCCGGCTCCAGGAACCACTGTTCTGTTCTCTCTTTCTATGAGGTGGACTTTGTGGTCAAAGCTAAGACTTCTAAAGCCAGCCGCGTTCCCAGGATTAGCCCTCGGGATGCCGTCCCAAAATAATTCAGGTCGTGTCAGGTGTGTTACAGTTTTCTTCTCTGGCACGATGGATGGATGGAAAGCACAGGCAGTGTGAGACCAGGAACAGAAATGTGGCAGAGCCAGGACACATTTGCAGGAGGTGAACTAGGTGGTCCATCCGCCCGTTGTGCTTTCTGATGGACTGCTGTGTGTGTGCACATGTGGTATGTACATGGGCTGGTCACACGTGCCTGTGCTCGTATATGACTGGAAAAGTAACAGCCTGTCAGTGGGAGAGACAGGAGAGTCCAGAACTAAACCTAAGTAAATACAGCCAGTCGTCTGTGTCTACAGACTCTGCACCTGCAGGTTCAACCCTCCTTGGATTGAAAATACTAACAAAAAATTGCATCCATACTGAGTATGTGCAGGCTTCTCCCCCTTGTCACTGTCCCCTCACCAAATACAGTGGGACAGCTATTTGCATAGCTGCAGTACAAGGAGCCATTATGTCACGCATTGTAAGTCATCTAGAGATCACCTGAATCACATGGGGAGTTGTATATAAATTCTGTGCAAATACTTTGCCATTTTATATGGGCCTCACACATCCCTGGATTTTTGTACCTGTAGAGGGCTCTGAGGATACTAAGGGACCGTTGTATAGAAATTTAGTACTATATGACAAAACTGGCATTGCAGTTTAATAGAAAGGACTTTTATTGTTTTTATGGTGCTGGTATAACTGAGTATCTAGCAACCAGAGGGAACATACAATATAAAATTCCCTACCACAACATCAACCACAAAAGTTTCTGTGTGAGCTGTGGTGCACACCTGTAATCCCAGCACTTTGGGAGGCTGAGACAGGAGGGTCTCAAATTCAAACCCAAGTTGAGCAACTCAAAACAAAAAATTTAAAAGGGATGTAGCTCCATGTGAAGATCCTGGGTTTGATTTTTGGTAGCTAAAATAAAGTTTTCATGGAGATAGCGAGTTTAAGTAAAAAGGAAAAGAATAACACTTAAGAAAATACATGTGTAGTTTGAGGGTGGGAAAGACCTTTTAAAAAACTAGCTGGGAAATCCAGAAATAATTT
Organism: Chinchilla lanigera; assembly: GCF_000276665.1. NCBI lineage: Eukaryota > Metazoa > Chordata > Mammalia > Rodentia > Chinchillidae > Chinchilla > Chinchilla lanigera. The sequence goes on from NW_004955416.1 coordinate 27,947,554, forward strand.
TTTAAAAAGAGAAAACTCTTGACTGTTTAAATACTGGAAAGTTGTCTTCAATAAAATGAATTATAAACAAACTCGTTGTGCAGAGAAGAAATATTTCCAACAGGAATTGCACACAAATTGGCATGAGTCCTTAATACACAAAGGATGCTTACCAATGAGTTTTTTAAAAAGAAAAAAGACAACCTAATAGGTTAAAAAATGAGCAACAGATATAAACAGCTTGCAGGAAAGGAAGTCTGGATAGCCCGGAGGTACATGAGAAAATCCTTCACCACATTAGTAGGGAAATACAGTTACGGATTTCACAACGGGGTCCTTTTTAATGAAGGGCCTTAGGACTCTTGAAATTGAGTGCAGATGTAGGGATTTCTCTTGGGGGAAAGGAGAAACAAGCACCATCTTCCCGCTGAGGCCAGGTGGGGTGCTGGGCATGAGAGGGGAGTGCGGATGCATCGTGATCACACAAGCCACTTGCTGGCGGGTTGACTAGAAATCTGCCTCCGGCTTCGAAATGCAGACTGTCTGAAGCCATGGAGGGGGCCCTCCCTCGGGGACCAACCACTCAGCCAGAAGGTCAAGGTGTACAGTAAAGCACAGCGTAGGAAAGGTACGAAGGTCCTGGAAAATGGCTTTGCGGGTGGAGCAAATCCAGGAGCAGGTCTGGGGATCCAGGTGAGGAGTCCTCCCCACTTGGAAGGTTCCCTGGTGGAGGGGTGTGTTGGCTTTAGCTTCTCAGTAATTTCAGTTTCATCTAGAAAGATGAGGCCCACAGTTAAGAGAGAAGAAGGCAGGGGTGGGTGAGTGTGAGCTTGTGAATTTTTCTTAAGTAGGGTTCTCTCGGGTCTCTTGACCCTGATGTAGAGAATTGTCTATAAAAAAATTTTTTAAAAAGATTTCTCTATAAAAGACAACTTGTTTGCAGACGGATAGTAAAATTCTAGAGAGATTTACATAAACTCAAGTGGTCATATTTGTGTCGTGACCTTGTCCAAAAATAATTTGGATGGCCATTTTTACGGTAAAATTCAGACCAGCAGAGTCATAAATAACTTATGAATAAATAACTACAGTTCATAAATACCTCGGGCTGTCTTCTCCTTGGCCTGGTTTCCATCAGTTTCAACTCCAGGCCAGGAGGTGTGTGACAGGTGCTGCCCCTCTGTGGAGCGCTAGCTCCTTATTCCACTCATCCGTCACTTAGAGAGGCTTCATAAACACCAGGGTGAAACTTTAAAATTGGAAAGCCCTCAGGCCAGGTGTTCAGAATGCTCCCTTTCTCTGGGAAGAAAGCGAACCTTTCCTGTGACAGACGTTCTTTCATGAGAGATGTGATTTAGGGCATGCTAAGGCTGGTCGTCCCTTTTCACTGAACGGAGAAAAGAGATCTTTCTGAACTGAATCTGCTTCTGTACTGAGCACACATGGGCTTTCGCTCCTTGTCACTGTCCCCTAAGCAAATATTGTACAGCAGAGCAGCTCTCTACCTTTGTAGAACAAGGTCTACTACAAATCGCTCTTTAAAAGTCTGCTGCACGTTTATTTCCATAGGGGTGCCCGCAGCAAGCCCTATGCACACTGGCACATTTTCCAGGCATCCATCTTGGTACTCCACTGTCACTTTTTCTAGAATGTTCTCTGAGGCCCAGTTACCCCGTTACTGTTGATACTGCCACTCCTGTGCGGAGAAAAGCCGGTATTGAGAAAGGCAGTCATAATCAAGGGCAACCAAACATGGTTTCAGCCCAACAAAGGAATCCTGGCTTCTTTATCTTCCTCCTCTGGCATCTTCCTCCTCCTCTGAGGCATTCCTTTTATCTCGAGTTTCCTGAGCTCCAGGGTGTGCTATCTCCTCTGAAGGCCCTGCAGAGATTCTGCTGAAACCTGAACCTCTGAGCCGCATGAGTGTATGTTTCCAAGCTCTCAGCCTCGTTCTTTCTCAACCCGAATGCCCTGTGCAGTGAAAACAGCAGATTTGACTGACGTGCTTTTAATGGTAATCTCATAATTAGCCTAATTAATGAAGTCATTTGAATACTGAGTAGTCAGCTGGTTTTTCAGAGTGCCGTCTTAGGCAACATACTTAGGCCACAGCATTGCTTTTCTAATTAACTAGCTCCCTTTCACTGATGAAGTAACCCACGTGTATCTGAAAACAAAACGATCAAACAGCATGGAAGAGCATGGGGTGAATATACAACCCTGTGGTAGGACGCTTGTCTGGAGACAGGACAGAATTCAGGCGGCTAACAACTGTGTCTATGTCTAGTGTGCATGTGTAACCCATGCAAGTACACATGTGCATTGTGGTGTGTGTGCATGCAGGCATATGACGTAAACGTGTGTGTACATCTCTGCAGGCATGTCCTGACATGCTAATAAACCTAGAAATCTGATTTGGTGCGTTGCTTTTTCAATTCATCAATAGCTCTTGAGTATTCCTTTGTATCTACATGTGACCTGTCCCATGCTTTGGAAAAACTGCATATTATGCTGTTAGTGAGCTGACCCCATGTGGACACGTGGTTGTCCTCTCTCTTCGCTATTGCAAGCAGCGTGCCACCAAGCGTCCTCATTGTCACACCTTTGCGTGCAAGGATGCCTGTAGAATTAGAGTCACTAGGTGAGTGAGAGGAGCGTTGTACTCCGGTATGATTGCCAGAATGCCCTCTGGAGGTTGCACCCGTTCATGCATCCACTTGGTCTCCACGAGCGACGGTCTGGAGTTACTGAAAAATACGCAGTGTGCTTTGCCATTTCTTTGCAGGGTGTGTGCTGGAATTTCCGACCTTCCTAAGCGATTCCCTGGAAGTCCTGTGTCTGAATGACAACCACCTGGACGCAGTCCCGCCCTCCGTTTGCCTGCTGAAGAGCTTATCAGAGCTCTACTTGGGAAAGTAAGTCATGGCAAGAGCAGGTGCCTGGCCCTGCCTGCTGAAGAGGGCAGAATGACCTCCCTTAAGTCACCTGGGGACACAGCAGCCAGGCAGGAAGAAGCCATCTCCTTACCAGAGCAGTAGTGAGATTTTCAGACCTGAGAATGGTGCAGGAGGCAGTGGAGGGGAAGGTGCAGCAATACCTGCTTTGCGTCTTCGCACGGGGTGTAAGAGCACCCACTGCATGCCAGATGCTTCAGGGCTTGTAGGCATTGTGCAAAACTTGATGAAAATATAAACTATTATGTTAATCTGTTCTTATTCTGTTACTGGGGATTGAACACAGGCCCTTGACACTGAACTACATTCCCAGCCCTTCTTTATTTTTTATTTCAAGACAGAGTCTCACTAAATTGCTAAGTTGCCCAGGCTGATCTCAAACTTGTGATCCTCCTGCCTCAGCCTCCTGGAGTACTGGGATTATAGGCATGCACCACCAGACCTAACTTTATGTTCATCTTAAAGACACCCTGCCTTTTCATGAGGAGGCTGTGGTCATTTTGATAGTAGTGTAACCAGTAAGAGACAAGGAAATTTGGGGAGGGGACTCAATTCTAAGCCATGCAGACCTGCAAGCTAGAGCTGTCATTTGTGCCACTGACCATCCAGGGAGGAAGGCTTTGGGCTTAGTGTGTAAGTGAGACACTGAAGTCAGCGTCCAAGGTGTGGGGCTAGGGGTGGAAGCCAACAGCAGACCACACAGTGCACAGAGGCTGATGGCAGCTCTGTGTGTGTGTGTGTGTGTGTGTGTGTGTGTGTGTGTGTGTGCCTGCGTGCGCACCCTAGCAACCCTGGCCTCCGAGAGCTCCCGCCTGAGCTGGGGCAGCTGAGCAACCTGTGGCAACTGGACGTGGAAGACTTGAGCATCAGCAATGTGCCTGCGGAGATCAGGAAAGAAGGTAGGGCTTCCGCACCCTGTCCGTGCAGCGCCACCTCCTGGAGAGAGTAACTCAGGTCCACCAGCTGGGCTCTAGGGCCGGGAACAGTGGGAGGCCCGTAGGGAACAGCTCCAGCTTCAGGGTTTGCAAAGCGGCTCTGAAGTTGTCCCCAAAGCAGTGGTTACCAAGGTGGTAAAACTACCTGTCTTGACTTTCGTACTTCACTTCTGGGGCTATTTGGATCTTGGCCTCCCTGCACCAGATCCAGCCATCTTCTTTGGCTGCCCTCTTAGAACACCAGGGGGCGCCCTTTGCAGCAGGGTTAGCATCCTAAGAGAAGCGAGCATGCTCCCCTGTGTCCCTTAGCAGCGGCATCCACTCACCCCTTTGTGATTCGCGCAGGCCCCAAGGCAATGCTGTCTTTCCTGCGAGCTCAGCTGCGGAAGGCAGAAAAGTGCAAGCTGATGAAGATGATTGTCGTGGGTCCCCCCCGCCAGGGCAAGTCCACCCTCCTGGAGATCTTGCAGACGGGCAGGGCCCCCCAGGTGGCACACAGCGAGGCCACCATCAGGACGACCAAGTGGGAGCTCCAGAGGCCAGCAGGCTCCAAAGCCAAGGTCAAGGATGGTCAACGTGCACAACCCCTGGATGGGAGGGACCTTCCTGGGGGGCCTTCTCCCTCTTCCCTGGAGAGCTCACACAGCTTCTCAGCCCGGTGTCCAAGGTCCAGGGTGTTTGCAGGGGCCACTGTGTGCTGTGTGTTGTTCCAAGCCAGCTTCTGCCAAGGACAGCAAATCAACTCTTTATGTGACCTTGTAGTTTTTCTATGGTAATTAATCTGAGGCTTTGAGCCAGGGAATCTTAACCCTGGCTTTCCATTTGATTCCCTTGGGTGGCTTTAAAAGACAGCAGTGCATAGACCTCACCACTCCCTGGCCCCAAAGACTCAGACACAAATGGCCCGGGGTGCTCCTCACCACCGGGGCTGGGAACAAAGTATGCCCCAGAATCTATCTGCCCCCAGCAAGAAGTCTGAGCAAGTACTGCTGGAATTTCTGCTCTGTCCTCCTGCTTTTGCTTTCGCCCCAGGCTCTGAAAACTCCACACACTCCCATCCTTCGCCATGTAGTACCGGGCACGTGCAAATGGGCATTTTCTTGCTCTTTAAGCAGAGATGAGTCTGGACTGCTGGGGGCCCTCCGCCCCGGATGTGGCATGGGGTGCTCAGGAACACGCACAGACGGTGCCATCCTTGACAGCCACATGTGTGTTTCCGCTGCCTGTGGTGACTCCGGGATCCAAGGTCCAGGGAGGGGGTCGGTGTAGGGGCCACCCAGGGGCCTCGTTGACATGTAGCATGAGTTTTTGCATAGTCCCCAGGCACAGTGAAAGCTAAGGAGTAGGTTTCACTGAAGAATTTTCCCACAAAAATACTTTCTAAATCAGGGAAATCCAGTTTGAGAAATGAGGCACTTAACCTGAGTGTACATTCTATCACCACGAACTCAGAACCCGTCCTCTTAAAATGTGGCACTTGGCTGCCGGGTGTGGTGGGGCACACCTGTAATCCCAGCACTTGGGAGGCTGAGGCAGGCGGATCACTGTGAGTTCAAGGCCAGCCTGAACTGCATAGTGAGACCCTGTCTCAGAGAGACAAAAGTAAAATAAAATAAGATAAAATAAAATAAAATGTGGCACTTGGGACTGGGGGTGCCACTCAGCAGTAGGGCGAGGGCTTAGCTGTCTAAGGCTCTGATCTATCCCCAACATAAAAGCAAACAAACAAACAAACAAAATGGAGTCCTGTGTGTCATGGTCAGAACAGTTAAATAAGTGATACCAGGCCCACCCAGAACACCCCAGCAGGGAGTCTAGCTGACTCACGTCGGAAGGTTCTCTAAATAACCAGAATCTTCTACACGCACTCTGGCTTTGACTTTTTAGCAGTGACTCAGTCTCACTTTCTTCCAGCTATTTTTTAACGAATGGTTATCGAAGGCCTGAGGGATGAAATCGCATTTCTGTTTTTCCTGTGCACTTCCTGTCTGCCACCCCTAAATCCCCCTCCTATAACCGAGCGCCGGCTGGCCAATCTTGCGGCTGCTGAGCCCCGCAGCTCTCTGTGTGGCTGACCTTTAGCCAGCGGAGCACAGCTGTCTGCTTTCATCTTTACACGAAACCAGGTCAGCACGCTGTCTGTGTCTTGGAGGCCTCAGCGCTGTATCATGGAAATGACTCCTCCTCGCTCCTGCCAGCTGCAGCCCCAGTGTCTTGGGCCAGCTGTGACCTCATCCGATGATAGAAAAACCACCGTTTACACCGCCTTCCCAGCAGCCCAGCAATTCCTCTGTTATTTGCTTCCCACATCAGGGGAGTTTCCCATCCTCCTTGGTGGGCGCTGCCCTCTGACCTACCCAAGTTCGGAGGCGCCGCCTCAATCCCGCCTGGGCTCAGGAAGTTAATCTCGGCGGGAGCCATGGCGTCAGAGCGGGGGCTTCCTCCAGCAGTGTCTCCTGACCGCACGTCATGCTCTCCCATGTCCCCCAGGCCTCCTGTCCCGAGGGCCGGTTAGCAGGAGATAGAAGCCCCCAGAAGCCTGCTTTTGTGCCGCGGGACCCCTGTCCCTCGCTGGATCCCTGAGCCCTGAAAGATACACTGGGCTGTCCCTGACTTTTCCGAGGCCACATGTCCTTCAAACCCCAAGCACAGCATTCGAAGTTGATCGGTTTTCTCAGCGTGGCTTACTAAAACCTTGATCGCTGAAATGCCTCCCTGTCCTGCCTGGTTGCTCAAGTAGGTTGAGTCCGTGGAATTCAACGTGTGGGACATCGGGGGCCCCGCCAGCATGGCCACCGTGAACCAGTGCTTCTTCACGGACAAGGCCCTGTACGTGGTGGTCTGGAACCTGGCGCTGGGGGAGGAGGCTGTAGCCAACCTGCAGTTCTGGCTGCTGAACATCGAGGTGAGGGGTGCCACCCCTTCCCTTCTGTCCTCAGTGCCCCGAGCATCACCAGGTCCCCCCACTGCTCCCAGCATCCCCGTACCGAGCAGAAAGGGATTGTGGGAGAAACGCTACGCATTTTGAGGAGCTTTCACAGAGCACCTCAGAAAGTCCTACCTGACTGTCACCGTGGAGCTCTCACAGTCCTTTCCAGCCTAAGATTGGGGTACCCTTGTAATTTTCTTGTTTACTGTAAATTTAAGGACCCCCCCCAAAAAAAACCACACACCCTGGATGCAAAAGAGGGTACCATAAAGGTCTGGTCTCAGGTTGGCCTGGAATTCCTGAAGATTCAGATATCTTCCCTGAGGCTGAACTCAGTACCCACTGCATGAGAGAACCCCAGGACCCCTAGGTGGAGAGCAGCCTCTTGAGATGGCAGCTGCAGGAGAGGGACTGCGGGTGGGCCCCTAGCCTCCAGTCCTGGCAGGCCTCACCCCTGGGAGGCTGTTTCCTGTCCCTGGGGTGGCAGGCAATGGGGGAAGACAGGGCTCAGCTGTGAGTTCTCTGTCACAGGCCAAGGCCCCCAACGCCGTGGTGCTGGTGGTCGGGACACACCTGGACTTGATCGAAGCCAAATTCCGAGTGGAGAGAATCGCCACTCTGCGCGCCTACGTGCTGGCCCTGTGCCGCTCACCCTCGGGGTCCAGAGCCACCGGCTTCCCGGACATCACTTTCAAACACCTGCAGTGAGTCCTCCTGTCCACGCCAGCCTCTGTGTGCGCGCTGGCCTGTGCTCGGTCGTGTTCCCCAGGATCTGCCCGCACAGGGCTCCTGAGGCCGGGCTGGGCGCCTCTGGGTGGAGGGTGGTGCCCTGGCAGGACACAGAACACCGAGCACCTAGCAGGACAGGTCCTGGAGATGCAGTGTCCGTCCTTCCTCTCTGGTCTCCCCGACACCATGGCAGATTCCGTGAGTCACACTGTGTCCAGTGGTCCTGTGGCCGTTGAGTCTGGGAGACAATGCCTTGAGGAGGGGGCTGCAGAGTGAAGAGGGATGAGCCATGCACATGGGACCAGCCACCCAGGGTTTTCACCCCACTCACTTTCTGTCTGTGGACTCTCACCACAATATGCAGGTTATAGGGGCCTTTGAACCCATTTCTCAGATGGTGAAACTAAGGCTCTGTGAATTAAGCAGGGGGTCTCCTGATGAGAATACAGAGGGCATTGCTGCAGCTGTACTGGTGGCTCTCAGGGTTCTCTCTCTGGACATAGTACCCTGGATGCTGATGTGTGAGGCAGCCTGGGACCTGTCAACCTGGCTCAGCGTGCAGGAGCAGGCTTAGGGGTCCCCGGTGTGGCCTGAGGACACCTGGATATCTGTGGTAATAGCACTGGCTCAGAGCACTGGCTGCAGCCTGAGTGTGCTGCTGCACAGCTGGGATCCTTGGGGGTCACCTTGTACCTCTGCATTTCACTGTCCTCTTCCATAAAATGGCTATGTTGGGAAGGCAGACCAAAGCGACGTATCACAGGGCGCCCAGCACCACGCTTTGCACCCGGGAGCCCTCCATAAACCCCTCGTCTTCTTGCATGAGGCCCCCAGACTTCCTGGTGTTGAAGACAAACCTCTTGGGAAAACAGAAGCCTCGGGCCTCTGCAAAGGGTGTGACTAAGCTTGCATCTTTCTGCACACACAGCGAGATCTCGTGCAAGAGCTTGGAAGGCCAGGAGGGGCTGCGGCAGCTGATCTTCCACGTCACCTGCAACATGAAAGACGTGGGCAGCACCATCGGCTGCCAGCGGCTGGCAGGGAGGCTGGTGCGTGTCCCGGGGAGCCTGCTTCCCGCCGTTGGGAGCCACACTCCCCTCTCGCTGTGCTGCAAAACACGTCTGTGTCTCGGGGTCAGATGTTCCCAGTGGGGCTGGCGAAGGATGGAGGGTTGGAGGGATGGAGGGGCGGCAGGGCCTCAGGTTCAGCCCAGGGGGCAGGGTGGGGGTTGTCTGAGCTGGCTCTGCGCCTCGGACCTGAGGGACCCACCCACAGCCACCTGTCCTCAGATCCCCAGGAGCTACCTGAGCCTGCAGGAGGCCGTGCTGGCGGAGCAGCAGCGCCGCAGCCAGGGCGATGACGTGCAGTACCTGACGGACAGGCAGCTGGAGCAGCTGGTGGGGCAGACACCCGACAACGACATCAAAGACTATGAGGACCTGCAGTCTGGTGGGTGTGGGGGTGGACACTCAGTGGCACCTGCATGGGGAACTCTGGAAGCCTGGGCAGAAAACCAGAGTCCCCAGGGAAGGCGGGGCATGGGCGCCCTTGAGGACGATCTCCTGACCCTCAGCATACGGGGTGGCAGGGTCTGAGTGAGAGCCCAGATCCCTGCCTATGTGCTGCCTTCCTTCGCCTTGTCTCAGATTCTGCCTCCTGCCATCGCTCCTGCTGTCCTTTTCCTGTGCAGAGAGCACGCATAGCATCTACGGCAGCATCTGGGTGGGCATGAGGGCAGACACACGGGGCTGGCTATCCTCAAGGGAAGGCAGAGGCTAAACAACTGCACCCCCTCCTCATTATTCATGGCAGTTGTATTCCGTAAAGTGGTCACAACCACCGAATTAATGAACGGTAAACCACTGCGGAAACGCAGGGTCAGGTTCCTTTGAACCTCTGCAACCAAGAGCTTCATCCGCTAATCAGTACTTAACCTTGTGTTGTGCATATAAACATAGGCCTCTTCCCCTTTTTCCTCATCCCCCCCTCCTTTTCTTTTGTAATTCTGAGGGCTGAACCCACAGCCTCTGCCCTGAGCTATACCCTCACCCCTTTTTATTTGAGACAGGATCTTGCAAAGTCACAAAATGGCCCAGGCTGGTCTCAAACTTGGTATCCTCCTGCCCCAGCCTCCCATAGTGCTGGGATCACAAGCATGCACCAGTTCAACTATGCTTCTGTTTTTATTTAGTATATATGGTTGATTCATTAACACAGAACTTGCAGCCGACAGCGCCTGTAGTTTGTCCCCGAACAGTGTTTCTGCAACACAGGTGTTTCCTCGGTGAGGCCCATCACAACCTTCTCATGCTTAGGACACCAGGGAGCGCTTCGGCCCTGTGCGCAAGGATCACTGGACACAGGAAAATCACTAACTTTTTCAAATTAACATTTTTTAAAATACGACACTAAACGAATCACTAAAGAGACACTCATTCACAGGGAGAGAGCTGCAGCGAGGAGATAGAGTGTGGCCTTGCTCAACTTCAGTGAGAAACTTGCTCAGGGGCGGGCAAGTCAGGTTCTTCACGGCTCTGCGTGCATCTGCCAGTGGCCGATCTAGCCCTGAGTGTTGTATTTTAGGGTCACGAGTTGATGTGGGCAAGTAGAGCATTTGCGAAGATAGAATTCTAGAGGAAAAGGAATCGCCAGTAGTTGCCCGTGACCCCTTGGCTCAGCATGTTGGCAAGAGTTCAGGGTCCCCTGGAGAACTTGAGCTCAGGCTGCCCACGCACCTGAAGGGCCCAGCAGATGCCAGTTCCTTCCTAGGAAGGGTGAGCGACCAGACCTCCTTGGGAACAGGGTCCCTGCAGAATGTCCCCCCGGGCCGGCTAACGCTGCTCCCCTCTGTGCCCGGCAGCCATCAATTTCCTCATAGAAACAGGCACGCTCCTGCACTTCCCCGACACCAGCCACGGCCTGCGGAACCTCTACTTCCTTGACCCCATCTGGCTGTCCGAGTGTCTGCAGAGGATCTTCAACATCAAGGGCTCCCGCTCAGTAGCCAAAAATGGAGTGATCCGCGCAGAGGACCTCAGGATGCTGCTGGTGGGGACGGGCTTCACACAGCAGACCGAGGAGCAGTACTTCCAGTTCCTGGCCAAGTTCGAGATCGCCTTGCCCGTCGCCAATGACAGGTGACACCATGGCCCAGTGGTGCGGGTAGCCTCTGGAAGAAGGGTTGTGGTCTAGGACCCCTGGTGCCCTGAGCAAATTCCCAGGGTCCTGCGACATCCCTGTCACCTCCCAACGTCTCCAGGTGTGGACCAGCACTGGGGGTGACCTGCTGCCTGGCCTAGGGTGGCAGGGTGGTAGGCTCAGCAGCCACCCAGCTGCCACTTTCCCTGTGGCAGTTGGAAGAAATCTGTTTATTAAAAAGTTCTGTGGGCTGCTGGGGATTTAGCTCAGTGGCAAAAGCGCCTGCCTGGCAAGCGCAAGGTCGTGAGTTCAGTTCCCCGTACTGGAGAAAAACCAAAAAAAAAAAAAAAAAAAGTTCTGTGGGGAGAAGGTCTAGGGAAAGATGCAAGAATGGCCTTTTTTAAAATCCCGGGTTTCATCTTGGAGGGTGTTGATAACTTGGATATATAGTGAATAAAAATAGGTTAAGTGATAAGGGTGCTAATTGCAAAGCCTGGCTTCCAAGTGCAGCCTAATGTGATGACATGACAGGAATGACACCGTCACCCTCGTGGAGTGTGTGGCTACGCACGTCAGAGACCCCTGCACAGTGGCTAGTCGTTGCCTCCTTCTGCTCTCTCCCTAGGCCTGTGATTTCCCAGGTTTCCCAGTCCTAAACCAAAAAACGAAACAAAGCCTCCCTCCTCCTTTTTCCCTTTCCCTCCTTCTCAGCAGGGGGAGCCCTGAGAAACCAGGCGTGGGTGGAGCATGTGGAAGTTAGATCCCTAGTGGCTGCCCAGTCCTGGGTAAGGCTCTCCTAACCAGTTCAGCACCTGAGACCTCCTTGGCATTTGTTTCATCCACTTGCTGGGGTTGGTGCTGACATTGGCCAGGAGGCAGCAGCCCATATCCCAAATCCACAGACCTTTGTTATGCATTTCCCGTAGGCTCGTCACCTCCCTGCTTCATGGCTCCAGAGCGCCCCAGGGATGCCTGTTGGAGAGTCCTGGGCAGCTGGCCTGGACCTTGCGTGGCCAGCCCAGAGGTTCTGCTGGCATAGACTCAGCCTCCTGGGAGCCAGTGTGAGGTCTTTTCCTGAGGCCCCATTTGCCTTCCCACTTAGCTTTGAGGGGGCTGGGCGCGGGAACCTCACAACCTTGCTCCCCTGATTTTGTGGGGGCCGTGAGTGGAACAGAACAGGGCCATGTCCTAAGAACAGAATCCACAGGGAGGAATTCAACATCCCTTGTCCCTTCATCCCATGCCCAGAGGTGCTGTCCTTGGCTTGGATCCCAAAAAAGTTCAAGATTAGGGAGCCTGTGAGTTTACAAAGCCAAGATCTGATAATTTGCTGGTTCTTTTATCAGTGGATTAGCGGAAGAAAGAGATACTGGCATTTAGCAAAACAAACCAGTTGTCTATATCCGAAAGGCAGAATATTGATATGTCTGCGTCTATCTCTCTTTTTGTCTGGGTATTTTGTTGGATGATAAAAACAGCCAGCCCACTGCCAAGTGCTCGAGGAGCCTCACTGTACAGTGGGTGAGAACATAGAACCAGACTGCCCGGCTATCAGTCCTCCCAGCTTCCTTTGCCTTCTCCACAAATAGCCATAACATTGTTCCCAGCTAGTATTAGAGCTGTTGTGAGGATTAAGTTAGATAATACGCATAAAGTACTTCGAACTGTGTCTCTTACATCTAAGCGCTCCCCAGGCCGCTAGTGTCTACAGTACTGTTGTTACTGTTTCGTCGTATTAAGTACTCACAGCCAGAGTGTCTGGTTCTACACAAAGCCAGGAAGAGCGGAACACGATCCACCTCAGCACAGGCATGACGGCGCCTTGTGCCCTACGCAAGTTCCAGCTTCCTGCATCATAAGCTTTAGTAAGGTCCACACTACAGTCTCTGAATCAATGCAGAGACGTGGGCTGCACCTTTGGAGCTGGGTCCTCCTCCTGCAGTCGGCCAGCCCTCTAGTCGTTTGGGAAACGTTCAGGGGATTGATGACCCTCCGAAAGTACGTTTACCTTTGAGGGTTTGCACTTCTAGACAACAGTTCTTGAAGACCCTGGACAGGGCACAGAAAAAAACACCTTTGATTTATCTCAGCAGGGCAGCAGGAGCCTGTCCAGGCCCTGAGTCCGGACACGGTGCCTGCCTTGGGTGTTGTTGATCCTCGCTTATCAAACATGAATAATTTGCCTCTGAAGTCTGATCTTGGCCACTGTCTGCTCACCCCTGGGACAGCCTTTCACAACTCCTGAATGCGCATTTCTCCAACAAGTAGTGTCTCCCCAGGGTCTCTGCTCCCTCTGCGATCTGGCTGCTGTGGCCACTCAGATTTGGAATCTTCCTTTTCTAGGCCAGCTTCTGAATCATCTCTGCCTTTAAAAATGTCATTGAGCAGCTGTTCTGTGTGCACACCGTGCTGTGAGCAGGGCACCAGTGTGGGTTCCTTCCCCTTGCCAGGCACACAACACCTACAAGGAAACCAAAGAGCAGGAAGCCACTTCCGCCGAGCACAGCTGGAGTGCGCAATTTACATGGGTGGCCCAAGTAGGAGACAGCAGCAGGCACTGGTGAGAGCCTCCTGTTTGACAGACGGAGGCTGAACAGATGGATAAACAAGGAATTTTCAGCATGTGAGGAAATAAGACGGGATGCTAGAATGGAGAGGCAGGGATGAAGAAGGAACCATCCAGCCTGGTGGTGAGCAGTGTCCTTTTACCCAAGACCTGAAATAGCGGAAAGGGACCTCCAGCCTGCCCGCCTGTGTGCACTGGGTCATCACAGCCTCTGTCCGTCCTCTCTAGCCTCGCCAGGTGGGGATCCCTTCCCTTCCCGTGGGAGCTCAAGACACAGAGGAAGGCATTTACACCTCTATAATTGGGCTGCCAGGCTGTCATGGGGTTTTCCTTGTACAGTTGTCCCTCAGTAGCAATAGGGACTGGTCCCAAGACCCCATGAGGATACCAACATCCACCGACATTCAAGTCTCTCATATAAAATGACATCGTATTTGTGTTAACGGCGTGTGAGGAAACACCCAGAGATTGAGACCGTGGTAAAGACTAAATTTAATTCCATCTACCTACAGGCAGGCTGAAATCGGAGTGATATCAGTGACTATCTGGAGGGGAGGCTATGTGTGTATAGGGTTTGGGGTTGGGGGTCATAGTTCCAAAGAATCTGGATGGATTGTTTGAGGTCAAAGCTGCAAGGATGATCAGCACAGGTGTGCGTATAAAGCTGGGTCTTCCGGCATCAGGAAGACTGCAGGTCCAGTCCTAAATTTCTTTATGGCCATCAATTCTTGTTTACTGAGGCAGCCTGGACCCCTTTTGCTTGTAGAGGGCAGCATGAAGATCTCTCTCAGGGCAGGCCTGACAATTTGCAGAGAACCGTCACAATCCTCCATGCACTAAACCACCTTTAGATGCTATAGAGCACCTAATACAGTGTAAACGCCATGAAAGATAGCATTGATTAGGGAGTAACGACAAGGAAAAATCTGTACAGTTGAGTACACATCAAGTGTTTTAAAATACTTTCAAGTTGTTTGAATCCACAGGTACAGAACTCATAGATATGAAAGGCCAACTGTGTAAGATTTTAGGGAGTCTCTTCCAGAAAGTTCTAAAGACATTTAGTGGACTGAAATAGATTTATCTTAAGAGGGTTAGGAGAGCTGAGGGTAAGGCCTCTGTTAAGGTTCCAGCTCTGCCTACCCAGAGGGCTGCCCAGGACTGCCTGTGCCTGTGCTCACCCTGGGCCTCCCCCCAGCTTCCCAGCACATAGAGGAGGCCCATGTTTGGAAGGACCTCCCAGGCTTCAGCTGTTCTGAAAGAACAACAGATGCTAACGCCTCGGTCACATGTGATGCAGCATTTTTACGGTGACCACAAGTGTTCTCGTAAAATGTCCCTCTTTTGCACAAAACAGCTGCGTTCTAACTTGTAAGGCATTTCAACTGGCCAAAAACAGCTGCGTTCTAACTTGTAAGGCATCTCAACTGGCCAAAAACAATAAACAACTCCCAAGACCCCCAAAAAAGTTGCCCTGACCCCAAAGTCTGCGTTATCCTTAGCACTGTGCAGCTGTAGTTGTTTTTGTTTCACCAAGAAGAGTCAGTGTTAAGTGAGTCCCCAACCACAGCCGAGTTTGCCCAGAATCGACTCCACTTTGCTGTGTCTGACGTTTTTGGACCACAGATGGCTTTACGTCTCCACTTCACATCATACTAATCCCTCTGCTAGAAACTTCGATAAATATCTTCACGGTGCCTGTTTTTATTTTCCTTTAGAACATTTATTCCCAGCATATCAACCACTCTCTTGTTTGAAACCAGGATCCCAAAGCCTCTGTTAGGAAGGTGCCGGGCAGCCTGAGCCCTGGGGCAATGGTCCTACCCCCAGGGTAGCCGTCTGCAGAGCCTGAGCCGCACTAGTCATCAGTCTCCTTGATGTGTTTCAGCTACCTCCTGCCACACCTCCTTCCATCCAAGCCTGGCCTGGACACTCACGGCATGCGGCACCCGACCGCCAACACCATCCAGCGGGTGTTTAAGATGAGCTTCGTGCCTGTCGGCTTCTGGCAAAGGTTCATAGCACGGATGCTGATCAGCTTGGCCGAAATGGATCTGCAGGTAGCTGGGGGCTCTGCACAGGGAGGCACGCTGCCAGGCCCCTGCATGCATACCCTTAGGGAGGGACATGCTGTTTGTGTTAATGGGACCCGACTGAACATCCTTCTCCTGCTGCTATGCTGGTGATTTGGGGCAGGAGGCAAGCTCAGCTCAGATCCCTTGAACCATCCTGTGAATACCGAATCAGCTCACACTTGGCCTAGGCAGAGCAGTGCTTCTGGAGGACTTCCCACCCCAGATCACCTGGAGGGCTCGTTCTAATAAGAACAACATACACATTGCTGGGCCCACCCCTCACAGTTCCGAGTCACTAAAAGGACGGAGGCCAGGAGTTGGCATTTTCAGTCGTTCACCACTGGCCCATCCATGACCTTGCAAGTGTGATCTTGCTGTCCTGGCTGTGCCACACTCACCTGACACAGACTTCCTGGGCCATTGAAACCAGAATCTCAGGTGTGGCTTCCTGGCTTTTTTTTTTTTTTTTTTTAGTGGGTACTGAGGATGAAACTCAGGGTCTTCATACTGAAGCTTTTTTACTTTTTTTGAGACAGGGCCTCACTAAATTACTAAGGCTGGACTCACCCTTGCTGAGCCTCCTACCCCAGCCTTCTAGAGCGCCGAGATTACAGGCGTGGGCCACCGTGCCTGGCAGTGGTCCTGCTGTGCAGTGGGGCTTGAGAACCACTGGGAATAGTGAAGACCTGACCCAAGACGTTGTCTTGTGGGTTATGGAGCGGCGGCCTAGTGTTAGGCCATATTCATTACATGTAGGAAAATACATGGAAGTAATATTTAGCAAGGACAGCAGTTCTCAAAGTGGGGTTCCCAGGCCAGCAGAACAGCATGAGAACATTTGAGGTATGCAGATTCTCAGGCCCCAGTACAAAACTCCAGGGTAGAGCCCTACAGTCTGTTTTTGACAAGCCCTCCAGGGGATTGTGACATGCTCTACAGTCTGTGAACCCTTGGTGCAAACCCTGATCTTGCATCCTTTGGAATTGACTTCTGCATGAGTTTACTTTTGGCATTCTAATTAGAACACCCTTATTAAATTATAACTTCTTGGCACAATAAAGATGCTCTTTGATCTTTCCATCTTATTAAAATGGGAAGAACAATAAATGCAAGAGCTTGAAAATCAATCAGAACTTAACAGCCTGTGCTCACAGGCAGCTTTGTCTGTGAGGCCGGGAGTGTGCACCAATTGAAAGAGTGGGTGCTGGGTGGGCTAACCCAGCTCTCTGGCCTCTGTTTGAACTCTGTGTCCTGCCGAGTTGGGGGGTTGGTCAGGAAACACCAGCATCTTGGGAGGCTGAGCTCACAAGTGAGGCCCGGCTAGGCACGGTGCAGCCGTCCTTCTCAGCAGCATCCCTTCCAAAAAATCCTGTTGAAATTCAGACTGGTGACAGGGAAAGGCGTTCAGTCTCATCAGTAATCAAAGGCACCCAGATGCACACAGCAGAGATGCCACTTGGCGCCTATGGAATTAGCAAAGAGCTAAACTGCAGTCCGTTGCCCCAGAGAGGGACAGTGGTGGTCTCATTTTGAAAGCCAGATCCTCAGTATGCATCCAGAGCCTTAAAACATTCAGACCCTTTACTCTAAATCCCGCTGCTGAGTATCTGAACGAAGGAAACCATTTGAAACCAAAGAAATCTCTGCATTTTGCATATTCATTACGGCACATTTGAAAGAGCAAAAGATCGGAATTGACCTAAATATGCAATAGAGGGGGGGTGTTCAGGAAATTAATATACTTCTTAGCTTTAGAAAACTGAATTTTAAGTGAGTTTTTAATTGCGTAAGAAAAGTAGTGTTTTTTAAAGTGTACTTTTTCTAGTGGTGCTGGAATTGAGCTATGAACATGGCAGTCAAGCTCTACCACTGAGCTACATCCTCCACACAAAAGGTATGCAAAGTTAGGAATAGGATATGGACTCAACTGCTTTTTTAAACGTATATGTAGATAGAAAAAGCCTGGGATTATAGATACCAGCATCTTAATGATCTCTCTGCTTGGTGTTTAAGCGGTGTTTTATTTTCTCTCTCACGTTTTCGTCTTGCCCACATAGCTTGTGAAGTCAGGAAGTGAAAGGTTTTTTTAAGGAGAGCCTATTTCCAATTGCTTGGAAAAATCGGTTCCCAGGGTACCCTGGAGACCACCCCCCTGCCCCGCCCCAGACCATGCAGCGTTAGTTTGGCAGCAGGGCTCATGCAGCAGGCGTGGGAGGAGGCGGTGGGAGCCTGGGGTGATTTATCAAAATGGGGCCCGGCCAGCATGCTTAGAGCTCTGCGCAGGGCTAGCACAGAGCCTGAATGCTCAAGCAGGGTCTTTTCTCTCTGTCTTTCAGCTTTTTGAAAACAAGAAGAATACTAAAAGCAGGAACAGGAAAGTCACCATTTACAGCTTTACAGGAAACCAGAGAAACCGCTGTAGCACATTCAGAGTGAAAAGAAATCAGACCATCTATTGGCAGGAAGGGCTGCTGGTCACTTTCGACGGGGGCTACCTCAGGTGGGAACATCCGGAAGCCCACAGCCTGGGTAGGCAAGGACCCTGTGACAGCCCCACAAGGCACCTCACCTACCTCAGGCCAGAACTCTGCTCCTGGGAGGAGCTCATGGTGGCTGCTTGCTAGAAATGCAAGCCCCTCCCTGTGCATGTCCCCAGCTCACACCCTTTGTAGGACAGGAGAGGCCAGGGCAGGTGTAGGGGCAGCGGGAGCCTTGGGCACCTCCCAGTCGCTGAGCTGGGGCTGTCTGTCCAGCGTCTTCTCTGGTCTGCGAGAAGGAGCCAGGCCAGTGGGGAAGAGGAGAACTTGAGTCCTCAGTCCTGATCCCACACCGTGGGACCTATCAAGGGGCTCTCCTCTTTTGTTTAGAAAGAGAGAAAGAGGCATAAATTCAGCTGAACGGATGTAATGAATGATCAACACACAAGATTACTCAGTATGTACAATGAACTTTTCAAAGGAATCTGTAGCTCTGTGAGAGAAATGCAGCGGGGAAAGTAACTTCTCAGGGGGTCTGGTCTGAGCCATTCTTTGTGCCTGAAGGTTCCACAGAGATGTTCTCACTGAAAGTGAAATCTCCCCTTGATGAGTGGGGACACCGTGCAGAGAGTAAAGGAGCTCCTGGGGTCACTCCTGAGGGTCAGACCCACCTGAGCATCCTTACTGCAAACTTCTTGTTAGGGGGACAAAGACAAAGCAGGCCCACAAACACCGGTGCATGAAAAGGGGAGTCCCCCGGCAGTTCTGAGGCACCCCGGCCTCTCTGTGCCCCAGCCTCTTGGTCCATTCATAGACAGAGGGTGCCCCCCCAGGGTCTGCCCAACAGGATCACAATGGGTTCCTTTTTGTTTCTGGGTTACAGTGTGGAATCTTCTGACGTGAACTGGAAAAAGAAAAAGAGTGGCGGGATTAAAATCATTTGCCAGTCGGAAGTGAGGGACTTCTCCGCGATGGCATTTATCACGGATCATGTGAATTCTCTGATCGATCAGTGGTTTCCTGGTAAGAGAACATGCTGGAACCAACCCTCTGGTCATGCTTAGATTTCTTTATAAGCCAAGGTGGGGCTGCATCTTTGGGGGAACAGAAATCCCACCGTGATTCAGCCTAAGCAAACCAGCAGGTGGTGTCTTAGCACTTTGGTAAGAGCCCTGGCCCCCAAAGAGTCCAGCTCTCAGCTCAGCCAGGGAAAGCTGAGGGGAGACATGGGCTCAGACCCCACAGGGCCCCTGGTGCATGTGGCGTGTGGGGAGAGAGATGACTGTGGGTCTCATGTATGGCCAAAGACTTGCTCATGTGAGGTTGCCGTGTCATGTGTTCACATTTCAGCAATGGGGTTGATATTAGGGGGAGCTGGTGCACAGAGATCCCCCCTGGAGCAGAGCAAGAAGGGAGGGGAGGACCAGCTGCTAGGGCGCCTTCTCCCTGCCTCCCTCGCCCATCCCAACACAGCTCAAACCACCCACACAGCCCTTCTCAGACCCTTTGGATCTACTGACAGTTGCCAGTCCCCGCCAGAAAATACTTTTTGAAGTGAAGCCCTTGAGGCCCTCTGTTTGTTTTGCTCTTGTGGCAGAAGACCCCCAGAGCGGCTGCAGAGATGGGTGTGTTGGGAGCAGGAAGCGGGAGCTGGGTGAGCCTCCAAAAACTGGACATTGAGCCAGTGGAGAGCAGTTTGCGTCCCGGCACTGCCCCCAGCTTTTTCTGAGCAGCCTCCTCACCTATCCAAGACCCCTGCACCCCAGGACAGCATCAGGGAAAGTGCTTGAGGAAGAGGCAGGAGGCTCTCTGAGTGCACAAGACAGCAGGGTCTGGGTTCCTTTAGGGCTTGGGGGCCCTTAGGTGCTGGTAGGAAGGGTGACCCACGAGGAAAGATGGCTTAGAAGCGGCTCTCAGAAGACCGTCCATTGTGTGAGTTGCGGTAGTTTCGGGCACTTGAGCATCCAGAAGTCCCCGAGGCTCATATCAACCCTCTAGGCACTTTGCAGCTCCCAGCAGGCAGTGCCAGCCCCCCATTTGACAGACACCTGAGATGGACAGACTCGGTAAAGCACCAGAGACCAAGTGTCCTGGAGCCAGCACCTCCAGCCCATGGCCAGCAGCCCCTTTGAGCAGGATATCTGCAGCCAAACACACCCTGGAAGTCTAGGTGTCCACCTCCACATGCCCAAAGCAGGTCATTGTGCCCCACCCCGAGGGAACCCCACAGGACACTTCAGAGGATGTTTATGGTTCTTCCCAGTGAGGCACACAGAAAAGTGGTCTTCTGTTGCACATACTGTGTCAGTGATGAGCGTTCGTCTGCTGTAATGTGTCCTCATTATCCCTGCATTCTTCTTCTGACAAGCACCGTGGTTAATTGCAAGCCTGTGTGTCTGATTTGTAGAATGGTGCTTTGTACAGTAGCTGTGGCTTAGTTGTTGAAGTGTAGCTCGGAACTAGCCGCCCCCATGCAGATGGGGTCCCAGCCCTCTCCTCGCCCCTCTTGCACCAGGCGGCTCTGAGAGGCATCCCCACCCTCTCCGTGGAGAATCTTTCAGTGCAACAATTGTGCTCTTTAAAAAGGCACTGGTGTGTGACACTCAGTTTTAGACGCTCCCTGGGGTCCAGGCAAGGGCAGACGGAGCCCTGCTATGAAAGCCATTCCACAGGGTGCCACTCAACCACTCTGCATGAGCTGGCTCTTGCTCTGTCCCCTTTTAGCCCTGACGGCCACCGAAAGTGACGGGACCCCACTCATGGAGCAGTACGTGCCCTGCCCTGTCTGCGAGACGTCATGGGTTCAGCATGCTGACCCCAGTGAGAAATCGGAGGGCGTGCAGTACTTCGACATGGAGGACTGTGTGCTGACAGCCATCGAGCGTGACTTTATCTCCTGCCCCAGACATCCAGACCTCCCGGTGCCGCTCCAGGAGCTGGTGCCTGAGCTGTTCATGACCGACTTCCCTGCCAGGTATGCTGCCATGGCCCCCTCTCGGGAACAGGGCAGGTCCCAGGACTGTGCTCTTTGCTATGAGGTCCCAGTAGGTCCTAGGGCAGACCCTCCTCCTTGGGTCACTGCATGATGGCCTCATCTTAGGGTGACAACAGCCACTCCAGTCATTGCTTCTCGTCAAATCTCAGGAACTTAGGCTCTATCCTAGGCTTCCCAGAGCCATTAGCTTACCATCTTGGAAGCCTCAGCAGGTGTCTCTGGGCACTTTGCAGGTGAAGCCCCTTTATTTTCTTCCCCTCCCAAAACAGTGCTCCTCTCCCCTGACTCCTACCCCACTGAAGGCTGGAGGAGCAGAAAGTACCCATAACCATGCTCCCTGGCCTTAGAGAAAGTGAGCACTCCCAAACCTACAGCTTCACTGTGCTTTTCTCCTGACTGCCATCTCCCACCCTAAGGCTGGGCATTTGGATCCTCTAACTCTGTTCTTAGAGATGATTCTGCCTCTACTCGTGTTGATGATAACTGGGAAGAGAATTCTGGAAAACACTTTGTGGTCCCAACCCAACAGGAAGTGGCCAAGTCATCAGTAAAAGATGGCATCATCTTTGGTCAATGGGAACCCAAAGCTATGATTTGGTGTCCCCAGAGACAGCTTGACATCCATGGTTCTCAACATTTCTGGAATTCTAAAATCCTGTTGCTTTCTTACTCAGAGGCATGCTTTAAACCAGGCATAGGGGCACATGCTTGTAATCCTGGCACTCTGGGAGGCTGAAACAGGAGGATTACAAACCCAGCCTCGGCAACTTACTGATTTAGCAAGACCCTGACTTGAAATACAACATAAGAAAGGGCCAGAGATATAGCTTAGTGCAAATGCCCTGAGCTCAACTCCTAGTACCATGCAGAGGGGGAAAAAAAAGGCATGCTATCATGCCTATAAATTTTATTTAAAGACAGTTGAACTTTTTTGATAAGAACATTTGTATTCTCATATTTCCACATCGCTCCAAGTAGATGTGGAGTGCACTGTAAGTTCAGAGAACTGGGGTTCCAAAGAATGCTTTTGGGTGAGTCTATTAAATTACAAAGGGTGTGGACTGGGAGCTCAGTGGTGGAGCATGTACTCAGCCTGGGGTTCCATCACCAGCACCAAATGTGACAAATAAAGAAAGGAAATGCCTCCTGTGCTGCATAACTCCTCCCCTGGCTGTTTTCAGTATCCCCAGTAACCTCCTGGTGGGCACGATGACCTCCACTCTTCGCAGAATGACTCTTCATTCGCAGAGCTTGACATGAGGGTTTGGTTCTCAGAGACCACATGCAGTTTTGTATAAACACAAGTCCAGTTTATTTAAGGAGATGCTCTTTGAGGGTCCCCCAAAGTTTAAGAGTTTTAATTTATTTGCTGAATCTTGTTATGTTTATGACTCAGTGTAGAGACCCCAACTGAATGTGGAATTTACTATCTGCAATTTGAGAAGCCAGATTGGACCGTCCCTGGTGACTGGGATCTAATCTCAGGCTGCTGCCTGAAATCAAGTTTCTTGGCAGGAAGTTGAAAAGTGTGATATTCTGCACAGCACTCCCAGTCCAGCAGAGGTGCTGTGGACTTCAGCCGGGGCCCAGCTATCTCGGAGTTTGGCAGGCTTTGCCCCGTGGCGCCTACAGACTTCCGAGTCTGCATAAATCTAACAGAGATCCCCAGCCTGGGTTTCCGTACCCATCCTGCAGAGCTCCCAAGCACCTACTCTTTCTAAGCAGGTGGTTTTGGAGGGCACCAGGAGAACAGCCCCAGACTGTTTTCTGCCGGGCCCCTAAGGGCTGCAGTGGGTGCAAGGTGTTGCGGTTGAGTGCAAGTATCTGCACAGCCTGCTCCTGAAGGCACAGGAAACAACTGCACCTGCAGGGCCGGGTGGCCTGTGGGCTCCACCTTGCCTGGGTGGCGAGGCACCTGGCAGGGTCAGTATGAGGAGCTCGGGTGGACCTCAGCAGAGCAGGTGGACTTGTCCCCTCACTCCCTCCCTCCCGCCCACCCATTCCCCCTTGTTTTCATCATGCTTTCTTTCCACCCCACTGTTTCTAAAGAAAAAGAAGGCAGAGGCAGGGCATCCTGGTGAGAGCCTGGAGACGGTCAGGGAGTGCAGCGTGCCCACAAAGGCCCAAGTCTTGCATGCCAGCCCCCACAGCCCAAAGAGTCTGAGCCCAAGGAAGGCCTGCCATCCTGAACCTTCTGCCTTGGCTCTATCTGGGATGCCCAGAAGGCTTGAGGCCTCTGCCCATGCAGACCTGGCCTTAGTCAAGAGCCTGCAGACCCACAGAGAAGGCCAGGGGGTCCAAGAGCAACTGGACACATTTCCAAAGAGCCAACAGAAACTGTCTCTTCCCGGGATTAGAACACATAGACCAGGTAGCTGAAACTCCCGGGTGGTGGGGCCCGGGTCAGGCGGATCAGAAGTTCTGCATGGCAGGGTATATTAATAGCCTTTGCACAGCACAAAGTAGAGAAACAACTAACCCAGAGTGAGTCAGTGCAGTGTGGCTGAGGGAGGCAGCGCTCAGAGCACAAAATCTTTCGGAATAAAACACCCAAGAAGACCCTTGTTGTTCCCCACCATGTTCAGAGGCCTCAGCCTGAGCCAGGCAGCACTGGCACCTCTTGGGCAGCTCCTGTTGTGAGCCCACTTTTCCAGGCCAGTCACCAAGGCCTGGCAAGGCTGCCTAAGCTGCCCAGGTTTGCCGCTGGCAGGTGGTAGGGTTAGCCCAGATCAGTCTAGCCTCACAGATGGCTTTGAACTGTGTCTGCCCATCGTGGGAACGAACGTCCCAGCCTCGCACCCACCCCGGCCCGCCCAAGGTTAGCTCACCGTGCTGACCCCTGAGCTGTGTGCACACAGGCTTTTCCTGGAGAACAGCAAGCTGGAGCACAGCGAGGATGAGAGCAGCGTCCTGGGCCAAGGCGGCAGCGGCACCGTCATCTACCGTGCCCAATACCAGGGCCAGCCTGTGGCTGTGAAGCGATTCCACATCAAGAAATTCAAGAATTTCGCTAATGCGCCAGCAGGTAACATGGCCCTGGCCCAGCTCTGTGTTTTTGCAGATGTGTGTTTCCTCCATTCGAGCTCTGTGCCACCTTAGGGAGGCCTGAGCTCACACACAAACAAGGCAGGCCGTGAAGAAGGTGGGCAAGACCAGCGTGGGCTCAGGCAGGCTGGGAACAAGCAGGGTCTGGAAGTCACTCTTGGAGATTCCCATCCCTGCTGTTTCTATCTGCCCTGTGCCAGTTCATGCCTGGTGGGCAGGCAGTCTGGCCTAAGAGGGTCCTTCCTTAGGAGACCCCTGGGAGCTGTCTCCTGTGCCGGAGTGAGCTGGGTGCTCCAGACAGATGAATTGGGACACTTCTCCCCAACCTCCCACCCCTAGAAAGAAAGGCACTCCCGCTTTCCCCCACCAGAGGCGGCACACTCGGCCCCACTATGTACTTCAAGGGTGCTCTCCACCGAGAGGGACCCAGCTCCTCCTGTTTCAGGCTCTTTCTGCTGCTTTAACAGAGCACTGCATGCTGGGTAGCTTGTAAGCAACGAAAATGTATTTGGCCTATGGTTCTGAAGATTGGGAAGCCCGAGGAAATGGGCTGGCATCTGGTAAGGGGCATCACACTGCACCATCCCGAGGTGGAAGATGGAAAAGGAAGAGAGTATGATGGCCAGAGACCAACCAGCAGCTGACCTGCATTTGTAACAAGCCCACTCCTGAGATAACTAATCCGCTCTCGACACAGCCCCATCAGTCCACTAGAGGAGAGCGCCCTCTGACTTAATCATCTCTTATTAGATGCCTCCTCCCCACACGTCCTTCACTGGGGATGAAGGACATGAACTTTGGGGGACATATTCAGACCAGGTCATGTGAGGTGGCTCTCGGTGCTGCAGGCCCCTGCATCATGTGCCGCTGGGTGGCTCTCTCATGAGTTTAGGCTGGGTCTCGCTAGCCCCAGGTCCAGTGGGGCAGCTCATGCCCTGTACCACCGGCCTCCCTGGGTGGCTGATGGCTGTGCTCCCATCTCACCCCTGCAGACACCATGCTGAGGCACCTGCGGGCCACGGACGCAATGAAGAACTTCTCGGAGTTCCGGCAGGAGGCCAGCATGCTGCATGCCCTGCACCACCCATGCATAGTGGCACTTGTTGGCATCAGCATCCACCCACTCTGTTTTGCCCTGGAGCTCGCCCCACTCAGCAGCCTCAACACCGTGCTGTCTGAGAATGCAAAAGGTACCCACCCTCCCTGAGAGAACATCCCACTGGGGGCTGCCTGGGCTGTGCCGCTAGGGACCACCACAAGCGTGAGCTGGGTGGGCAGCCTCCAGAAGGCCAGGGGCCCAGGACTCCCTCCTGCCTGACCCACAGAATGTGACACCAAAGTAGAACTAGGGGTGCCTTATTAAGCCCAAAGCATGCCATATCCCAGACTAGGCATCTTATCTGGTATCAGCAGTGATGGTAACATTGGCCGAGCCTGAGGGGTTCATACTTTGGAGATAGTAGAACCAGGTTCCACCTCCTGGTTCCCTGCCGTAGTCCATGAGACTGCTTCATGTGTGCGTCAGTCAGCTTTCCTGACACTGGGATACAACACTGGCACCTACAACTTAAAAAAGAAGAGGCTTAATTTGGTTCACTAGTTCAGGGCATTCAGTCCGTGGTCTGCTGGCCCCATGGCAGAAACATCATGGAAGAAGGGCATGGCAGAACCAAGCTGCTTAATATGTGTGACCAGAAATCAGAGCAGGGGAACAGCACTAGAGAAGAAGGAGCCAAAGACCAAGTACAATACCCAAGGCTGTGCCTCTGTGCCCTACTCAGAAGTGTGCTTTGCTAATCTACTAGGCATTTCTTTATTCAATCAAGTTGATGTATCACAATTAACAATCCCAATTCACTTGCCTGTGAAAGAAGGATAATAATAGTCCCCACTGGGAGGGCATCAGGCCTCAAATAAGGGAGTCTTCGGTAGGCCCAGGCAACTACAGCTGGCACCTCAGTCCCACCAGGTGTGTAAATAAATCCCTCTTCCTACCATAATGCACCTTTCTCTTTGCCACTATGGTTAAGGCTGAAACCTGGTGTCGGTTATATCATATCTCACTCTTTAAAGAAATTTAAAGAGAGCTTACTTGAGAAATAGGTAACTAAACTCCAAACTGCTGCCAACATAAGGGTGGCAGCTGTCTTTCGACTGAGGAAGAGATGCTGTATAAATTGATCACTTCACCCTGAGAAACAAATATTTTAGTGACATCCTAGATCTGTAGCTCACCTCTTGCCAGCAGTACAGTGATGGCCTGAGATGAACTCTCGGGTTTGGATCTTTGCTTGTTTAGTAAAAAAGCCAGCAATTCCAGGCCTGAGATGCTGTGAAAGAAGCCCTGATGACTAGCATTTCTATCTTCAATCCCATTTCACTTAAGGTCATTCTCTGTCCCTCTAGCATCTAGCATGGAGAATCCTGATGATATGTCCATGGAACACAAAACACGTGGGGATACGTTTGTCAGCTTTCTATCACTGTGACAAAATACTTGAGCTAAACAACATAGAAGGAGTAAAGGTTTATTGCGGCTGATAGTTTCAGAGGTTTCAGTCCATGGTGCTTGGGCTGGTTGTTTTGGGCCTACGGTAGTACAGTACATCATGGCTGGAGTATGTGGCAGAGAAGGCAGCTCACTTGCCAAGAAGCAAAAGAAAAAGAGAGACTAGGTTCCAATATCCCCTTCAAGGCCACACTCCCAATGACCTGATTTCCTCACACTAAACCTCTACCTCCTAAAGGTTCCCCCACTTCCCAATAAAACCATAGGCTGGTGACCAAGCCTTAACACATGGGGCTTTGGAAAACAAACTATAAGGGCTGAGGATTTAGCTCAGTGGCACAGTGCCTGCCTGGCAAGTGCAAGGTCGCGAGTTCAATTCCTGGTACCAGAAGAAAAAAAAAAAAAAGAAAGACAAACTATAGCAGAGAGATAGAAGGAAAAGATGGAAAACAGTTGCTCTTGTGTAATTTGATTCTATCAAAAATTGAAATTGTTATTTTTTTTCTTTGCGAGATTCTTCCTTCATGCCTCTGGGACACATGCTAACCCAAAAAATAGCCTACCAGATTGCCTCAGGCCTGGCCTACCTGCATAAGAAGAACATCATCTTCTGTGACCTGAAGTCGGACAACATTCTGGTGTGGTCCCTGGATGTCAAGGAGCACATCAACATCAAGCTGTCAGACTACGGGATCTCACGACAGTCCTTTCACGAGGGCGCCCTGGGTGTGGAGGGCACGCCAGGCTACCAGGCCCCAGAGATCAGGCCTCGCATCGTGTATGATGAGAAGGTACCAGCCCAGTCTACTGCCTTCCCCTGGGCCGGCCCTTCAGGACTAGAGCCGAGGTCCCATCTGAAACCAGCCAGGCAGTCCTGGAGCACCTGGCACTTTTGAGCTGAGATCCCCCAAGCACACTTGTCTCTGACTCCTGTGCTCATTACAGGAGGTTCTGGCTCAGGCCAGAAAGGCTTTTGAGAAGCCGACAGAACAACCATGGTAAAGGAGCCTGGCCCATAGGTCAGGACACCACAAGGTACTAGCCAAGTCACATGCCAAGGCAGAAGAGAGTACATTCTGGCAGGACAGACCTGTCTGCATAAGGCCTCCACAGCAACTGCGCAGCCAGCCTCAGTTCAGACAGTGGCTGAATGCTTATCTTCTTCCCTATTAGCAGGTTGAGCAACACAGACACACAGACACCTCAGAATCATCTCAGATTGCACATATTGCATCTGCTGCCAAGCTTGTTACTCACCCAGGATCGAAATGTCCCTCACAGTAATTTCTTGTTCCTGGGTGATTTTCGGATGTGTCACTGACTGATTGCTTTGAGAATGACCTAAGCACCTGTAGGTTATCTTGGCAGCTTTGGCTCTTGCCCAACATAGAATAGGTACAGTACAGCAACAGAAATAAGAGCTTCTCAGTAGCAGGTGACTCAGACACGGTGTTCACCTAGAAACTAAGATTGTAATAAAAGTATTCACATTAGTATTTTTCAAGTCTGTCTCAGCCATTTTTGTGCTAAAGAGCTATTTCTTGATCCTTACAGGAGCCTGCATACCTCTTTCTTTGCTGAGTCTTTTTTATGACAGTTAAGATGAGAGAAGAAAACAAGCGAGATGTAGGAGACTCCATCTTTTTTATGAGTTGTGTACATAGCCCATCTAGTGCCAAGCCTGTTAAACCAAGGGCTTTGGCATCCTTGGAGATGCCTCATGGTTAGCAAGCTTTTATTGTGTGTTTATTGGATGGATAGGTGGAAGGATGGAAGGATGGAAGGATGGAAGGATGGAAGGATGGAAGGATGGGAGGATGGATGGATGGATGGATGGATGGATGGATGGATGGAAGGATGGATGGATGGATGGAAGGATGCATGGATGGAAGGATGGATGGATGGATGGATGGATGGATGGATGGATGGATGGATGGAAAGATGGAAGGATGGATGGATGGAAGGATGGAAGGATGGATAGATGGATGGAAGGATGGATGGATGGAAGGATGGATGGATGGAAGGATGGATAGATGGATGGATGGATGGAAGGATGGAAGGATGGATGGATGGATGGATGGATGGATGGATGGATGGATGGATGGATAAATAGAAGATCATGTGGTCAAAAGGACAGATGGATGGCCAGATGGGGGAATTAATAACTAGATGGATAGAAAGATAAGTAACCAAGGTGGTTGGTTGGCTTGTTGGACAGATCAAAATAGATAAACTGGTGAATGGATTGATGCTGGTCTCCCTTTGGGCAGAGCCCATGTTTTCTTTGTCTAATTGCGTCTCTCTTCTCCCTCTGCCTCAGGACCAGCTTGCAAAGAAAGCTGCTGGGCCTAGGCAGGGGACCTGACCTGGCTTGCCTTTCTGCCCAGGTAGATATGTTCTCCTATGGAATGGTGCTCTATGAGTTGCTGTCAGGACAGCGTCCTGCACTGGGCCACCACCAGCTTCAGATTGCCAAAAAGCTGTCCAAAGGCATCCGCCCTGTCCTGGGGCAGCCAGAGGAGGTGCAGTTCCATCGACTCCAGGCGCTCATGATGGAGTGCTGGGACACGAAGCCGGAGAAGGTACTTGGGGTCACAGAGTCTGGGGCTGGGGCGTCCAGCTCCTGTGGGTGGGGAAGGCTGTGTGGGTGGCCAGCATCCTTACCAAGAACAGTGGTGCAGCCTTCTCTATTCGCTTTTTGTAGAGAGAGACAATTTCTGCCGACCTACCTAGTTTCGTGTTCTGTATGTGCCACTCACGGGAAAAACAAACTTTCTTTTCCTCCCCAACTTTTATGTCATCTCATCATGCAAAAAATGTAAAGGCTGAATATCTCTTACCTGCAATGCTTGAGACCTGAAATATTTCAGATTTTGGAATATTTGCATAGACTTTACTCCTTGATTGTCTCTAATGGAATATCCAAAATGCCCTGAAATTCAGAACTTTTGTGGGCCACTCACTGTGTATTGTAGCAGTACAATCCCGTATAATTCCCTCCGCCCAAGCAGAGGGAATGTAAATATCTCTTCGTAAGGTAGTGGGGAAAAGGTTTGCCCATGAAAAAGAGGTTAAAGCTAGTTTATTGTCTGATTTGGAGAGGGCCCTAGTTTCAGGGTTGAAACTCATTTATCAAATCAGGGAGAGCTAGTTTAATGCACTGGGGGAATGGTGTGAAATACTTGGGATTAAGAGGAACCTGACCAGCTGAGCACAAGTTGCTGTGGCTGCCGATGAGCCAGTTGCCTAGATGATTTGTGTGTGGGGTCCCAAGTCCCTTTCGCCCTCTGGACAGTTAGGGTTTGGTCCTGAATGAACAGATTCCCTTCACCACCCTCCCAGGTTGAGACAGCTGATGTCACGGGGGGTTACAGACGCAGACATGCTCATGCCCGTGGCCTCTCTCTGCAGCGCCCACTGGCCCTGTCCGTGGTGAGCCAGATGAAGGACCCGACCTTTGCCACCTTCATGTATATGCTGCCCTGCGGGAAGCAGACGGCCTTCTTCTCCTCCCAGGGCCAAGAGTACACTGTGGTGTTTTGGGACGGGAAAGAGGAATCCAGGTAACTTCCTGCCATCCACCCTGCCCTGCTTATATTCAGGGTGGAATTTGAGAACAGAAAAATCAATAATGTCCATGGTGATTATTATTCAGCGGCCCAGGGCCTTCTTAGAGTCCATTCAAGATAGCAGGAGGAGAGAAACTTAGCACGTACATTTTTGTGGTGAAGAGAAGCCAAGAAACAATGGTCTCTGCCAGGTGTGTTGAGAGCACAAGTCCAGAGAGTCGTGCTTTGAGAAGAAGCTGTTTGCAGCCTGATTATGCAGGATATTAAGTGACAAGGGGGACAGTGGGCACTGACCCTGGTGAAGCTGATGGACTGTGAGAGAGGGAGGGGGCCGGAGCCAGCCCGAGGGTCCCTTTGAAATAAGAGGTCATGGACATTCCCTTCCAGGGGCCGCTCTTTCTCAGGAAAGCGGCAGGAAGAGGTTTGCAATAATCCAAGAAAAGAGAAGGTACCGGTGGGCATGTAGCCTAAGGAAATCCAGGGGCCCTGCAGGGCCCTGAGGCCCTGAGAGCCACCAGGCCGGCTCCGTAACTGTTCTCCGGAACATCCTGCTGCCCTAGCCTGCAGACGGGTGATCAAGTGATCTCAGACAGTCGTGGATTTGCTCAGAGGGCCGGCAGACAGGGGAGTGGGTTAGAGAAAAGGACCGTGAAGCCGAAGCAAGGTCATGAAATGGGGAGGAGAGGGAAGGGTCCTGGTCTTGTGGTGTCAGAAGGATCCTTGGGGAGGCACAGCGCGGGGCCGAGTGAGTAGTCACGGTGGGGCAGGATGCTTGGCATGGTGTGGGTAGGAAGGGTGCAGTTAGAAGCAAAGGCGGGATCCAGGTGCGGGTGAAGGGATGGACTCGGGAGGAGTCCTTTGAGGAACAAAGAGAAGGTCCCAAGACGCCGAAACCAGGGTATGGGAAAGAGTGTCATAGACTGAAATCACCAGGAAATCACCGCTGTGTAGAGAACCTCCCATCATGGCCATGTGTGCTGCCTCTTCCAGATACCTGGTAAGACATCCTCAAGGCAAGAGGCATCTTCCCATGAGCCCAGAGGTAAACGCTGGAAGGTGCTAGAACCGGGCAAGGCTTAGATAAAGCTGAGCTTGAGTAGGAATGAGGTCAGTGGAGCGGACTTTGAGTTTCCCTTCGGTCATTTCAGGGGAGGTTGGCATCAGATTTTCTGCCTCTAGGACGGCGGGTGATGAAACAGGCTCCCTCTAAGAAGTGGTGCACTAGAAGTCACTAAAACACAGCAAGTGACTGTCCCTTCCTGGCGGGATACATTTTAAAGATCAAACCAAAAGCAAACCTATACAGCTGGCCTCTGCACCCACACAGTCTGCATGCAGAGATTCACCCACCTGCTGACTGAAAATATTCAGTAAAATGGCATCTTTACGGAACATACATAGACTTTCTGGTACTGCGGTGTACCCTGAACGGTACAACTATTTACATAGCATTTGCATTGCGTTAGGTATTGTAAGTCACCTAGAGCTGGTTTAAAGAACACAGAAGGATGAGCGCAGGATCTAAGCAAAGCCTGCCCATTGTATGTAAGAAACCTTAGTATCTGTAGCTTTTGGTGTTCAAGGATTTCTTGCCAATACTGAGGGAGGACTGCATGCTAAACCCATTTAGTTTTATGACTGCTATTCTAAGATAGTATTTGTGGTTGTGGGGAAAGTTAATAATTATGTGGCTGTCATTGGAAACTGTGATTTTTCAGCATGGGTTAAAGGGGAAATAGATGTAAGGTAGAGCATGTAAAAAGTAAGCACAGCTCTGAATTGAAATTGGATGGCCTCGTGATATATTTGAAGAGGCCCAGGAACAAGAAGCAGGGGGATTCCATGAGCACTCTGCGACCCAGTGACACCAGGGCTCGTGAGACGCATGGCGGATTCCAGGTCTGGGCGGGACCAGGGCCTGAAACATTTGACACACAAGAAGCAGGGAGGCTCTCTGAGACTTCTGAGGTGTATCAGAGGGACTCAGGGCCAAGCTGGTCCCACTAACGTCAGGATGGGCCCTGTTCTACCCTCCTATCTTGTCTTTAGCCTTGGCCTTATCAACTTGGCCTGGAGGAGCTTCCCCCAGTCATGGAGTGGGCAGGATCTGGCTGGTGGGAGGGCAGGGAGTGGTCTTTGTGGAAGTGCCCCTCCCTCAAGCTGGGGACAACTGTTCCAACCCCAGAGGCCACAGAGAGAAAAGAGGCTTTCTTCACTTTGGGGTTATCCATGCCTGTGATGCCCAACCATTCCACAGTAGGCCTGGGGCCATGGAGGACCCTTCTGGAGGCTCTCAGATCACAGCAAAATGAGACCTTGGTTTCCAGGGGCAAGTGAGGCCCACAGGTCCTCTTCTGAGGCTGTCATGGCAGCCAAGACGCCACCAGGAACTGACCGCGTGCTTATTGCCGACCATAGGAATTACACGGTGGTGAACACAGAGAAGGGGCTTCTGGAAGTGCAGAAGATGACCTGTGCCGGCATGAAGCTGAGCTGCCAGATCAAGGTCCAGAGCTCGCTGTGGACGGCCACCGAGGTAAGCCGCGTGCACAGCCCTCCGTGAGGCAGGCGCCACCACTATGCAGCCCCCAGAGGGACCAGGTCAACTTAACTTCCTGGTAACCCCCAGCTCGTCCCTGGGCAACCCGCAGAGCAGTGCCAACCACCCTGCGAGACAGCAGCATGTCCGCCAGGGAGCTCAGCCCTGCCTGCCGCTGGCTCCTGCCTGCTGCCACTGCTCGCTGAGGTTCAGGACGACGAGTATCAGGCATAGACTCTGCCAGGGAAGAACCTGGGTTTGATGTGCCTGGGCTTCCTGTGACAGGGCTGTGTCCACAAGCACGTTCTGTCTGCTGTGGAGGCCTTTGCCTTCACATCAGATCGGGGAAGTCCCTGGAAAGCCCCAGGACGGGTCTCCTGAGAAATTCAGAGGAAAACATCCACAATCAGACATTCTGAAGCTATGGACAGGGGAGAGGTTGGTGCCGTCTGGAAAGACGTGACATTTGGAAGTGTGGTTCAAATATGTGCCAGAAATATCAGAAATACTCATGCTATGTAAACCTTGCTAATTTCAATTTGAAGAATTTAGTCCAAGAAAATAGCTCAGACACACTAACACAGGATGGAGGTGGAGAGAGAGAGAATACTGAGACTAATCTCAGTATAACTCACAGTAGTGAAAACTTGGAGACAAACTGAGCCGCTGTCAATAGGTCATCCAAATTGTCCCTCTGAGCGGAGTGCAGCGGTGCCCTGCGCCATCCCCCATTTAGTTAAGTGGGAAGAAATGTGAAAAGGCAGAGCCCTTAGTTCAGAGCTCGGAGGTCGGGCACTTGCCCAGCAGGCATGTGTGAGGCCCTGGATTAACAATAGCCCAAAAGTGAGAAGACGGCCTTCTATTAAAATTGCACCTTTGCGATACCCTGTGCTTTACACACACACACACACACACACACACACACACACACACACACACACACATTTACATAGGACTTCTGAGAGGCAGTGCTCCCAAATCCCAGGAGTGGTTATGTCTGGGTAATAGAATATGAGCAATTTAATTTTTCTTCTCTAGATATTCTGTGTTTTTTAAAATTTTCTACAAAGAACAGAACTATGTTAACAACTGACCAGAAAGCCTCCACTGGCTTCACTTAAGGCGCAAGGAGGATCCCCCAGGCTGGGTGCAGAGCAGTGGGAAATGCCACGCACCTCCTACCCTGGGTCTCACTGTAGGCCTGTCTGCCTCTGCAGGACCAGAAGATCTACATCTACAGCCTCAAGGGCATGTGCCCCTTGAATGCACCCCAGCAGGCCTTGGACACTCCGGCTATCGTCACCTGCTTCTTGGCAGTGCCTGTTATTAAAAAGGTGAGGTGAGGGAAGTGGGTTGTGCGTCTCTGACTCCCTCCTGTCGTGTCTGGGGGAATCCCCTAGGTGTGCCTGGCTGGGAAGCAGGAGAGACACACCCTCTTGGGTCACCAGCTGGTCATAGGCTGCCTTAGAGATACAGGTGGCCTTCATTAGAATGGACACCTACTGTCCACAAGCTGAGACCACAGCCCGGCTCAGGCGAGACGCATGGTGGTGCAAAGGGCGGGTGTGAACAGTTGTGGTCTGGACCTGGCTTCTGGTAGCAGTGACATCAGGAGGCTCTTTCCTACCTGCCCAAGCGAGCTCCTCCCACAGCCTTAGTCACCAGGCCCCGGTAGGCCCTGCCTCTGATCCGTGGGCATCTTGCTCTCTTGCCCTCTGCCTCTGCCTCCTCCCCAGGGCTCACTGTCCATCCCAGACCCCCAGTCTTTGCCCAGCATGGTCAGGCTGACTTACCTTTTTAGTCCCCCAAGGCTGGCCACAGCCCAATGCCTTGGAATCAGACCCAGCCTTGGCAGAGTGGATGAGGTGTCCCCCTGCTGGCCCCTGCACCCCGTGCCCAGGCCTCTCCCTTTAGCCAAGGACAGCCCCCCACCCACACCTCTTCTCTACTCCTGCCTGTTTAGTTCTGAGTCATGGCCATGGCCCGCCCTCTGCAGAGGGCGCAGCTGCCTGGCTTTCTCAGGCTCCACTGTCCTCCCGGGGTCCTAATACTGCTCAGGCAATTCTCGTGTGGCCCACCCTTCAAGGCCTGTTTAAACCACCGGTGCGCTCAGTCAGCGTGCATGGAGCAGTTCCTGGTGCTGCTGCTTAAAATATGTGGACTGTCATCAAACCACTCCAGTACTGTGGGGATCATCAGGGCTCAGGAGATGCCCAGAGCTCTGGGCCAGCGCACTTGGAAATTGAGAGTATTAATATGACTTCCTGACGTCGTGAAATATACGAGCTCTTCTCTTCACCCTGTTTCAGTTCCATTCCTTTAAAAAGGAGCACGAGTATGAAATGAACCTTAGCTTCATTTATGGCCGTGGCCCCATGGATGGGGATAGGGATGGGAGCTCGGGACCCAGCCTGCACTAGAGCACAGGAGGGCAGGACACAAAGCATCATTGAAGGCCATCGCCGGCCAGAGCCCTGAGCCAGGGCGCCAGCTCCCGCACGACTGGGGGGAATAAAGCCTGCTCTGTGCAGAGCCTCCTGTGAGGGGTGCCTGCTCCCTCAGAGGCCTAGCTGCCCGTGGCTGTGCAGGGCAGACCCCTGCATTCTTGCACGCACATGTTCACACCCAGCCTGGACGTGGCGTTCACCACACTGGCCAGACCGCACTGGGACTCCAGACAGAGACTTTGAGCCTGTTTGCCTTGGCTGCTTTCTCTAAAATCTCAAACATGGATTTTGATAAACTTTCTTAGAGCTTATTGCCCTGACGTTGAGCCACAGGCTGTCACTCTGTTACCTGGGGCGGCCCAACCTCCTGACTTCGCTGACTGCCAACAAGCCAGCTTTCTGCAGCTCACCCTCGCTGGCACCAGGCCTGGCCCCTGCACTGTCCTAACTCCGGCTCTGCAGAGCTGCTCTGGCTCCCGCTGTGGCCTGTTCCCACTCTGCCCTGGGAGATGCCCTGGGGACCCCTGGGGGCCCAGCATTTAGTCCCTGCAACTCTGTCCTCTGCCCAATGGCCTCTAGCCAGTGACTGCCAAGGAAGTTATGCTTTATTGCAGACCTAGGGGGCGCCCTGAGGACCCCATCAGTGTCAGCTGTACCGTGGGTATCTCACAGGAGGTTCAGGAGCTGAGGATGAGCGTACATCAGAGGAGATATGCCTCCAGGAGAGAGATGAGTTGGAAGTGATTTCTTTCAAAATTAGTTCAGCCAACAATGCATTGGCCTCTGGAAGCGGAAAAACAAGTGGAGTCCCAGAGGTCAAGGAGATGAATGAGACTTAGCCGTTCCCTGTGCCCAGCCAGTACCGGGGGACAGTGGTGGGTATGCATGCCTCCTAGGGTGGCAGTGAGCAGACCCTCAGGTGCCCACAAGTGCTGTCACATTAGCAGCAGTGTCCACGTGAGAGACGGCACCATGTCATGCCTCTGAAGGAGGCCGTGGTGGCCTGGAGGAAAAGCAGTACCCCCTGCTCCCCGCTGCCCAAAGTCAGCCCTGCAGAGGTGCCATTGCAGTCCTGGTGACCTGGTTGGTGCTGTGGGCACCACTCCTCCATGGCACATGGCACATGTCCTCTGCCACCTCTTGGTGCTGGGCCATGGCTGCTGCTGGCAGACCCAGTCTTTCTGAGAGCTTTGCTGTTAGGGACATTGATGGGCACTGCCTGTCTATCTGGAGCATGGACAGAGATGAACCCGATGCCCCTCTGTTTCTCCTACACTAAAGTTTCTTTCATGCGTCCCTATCTCCTTCCCACAGAACTCCTTTCTGGTGCTGGCGGGCCTGGCTGATGGGCTTGTGGCCGTGTTTCCCGTGGTGCGGGGCATTCCGAGGGACAGCTGCTCCTACCTGTGCTCACACACAGCCAACAGGTCCAAGTTTGGCATCCCAGACGAAGATGCGCGGCAGAACCCCTACCCGGTGAAGGCCATGGAAGTGGTCAACAGCGGGTCAGAGATCTGGTACAGCAATGGGCCAGGCCTCCTCATCGTCGACTGCGCAACCCTGGACATCATTGGGCGGCTGGAGCCCTATGCCGCCCCCTCAGTGATCACATCAGTCGTGTGTAGCTCAGACTGCAGAGGGGAGGAAGTCGTCTGGTGTCTGGACGAGAAGACCAACTCCTTGGTGATGTACCATTCAGCCACCTACCAGCTGTGTGCCCGCTACTTCTGTGGAGACCCCAGCCCCCTCAGGGACATGTTCCCCGTGCAGCCCTCGGGTCCCGAACCCCTGGACAGTCATCCGGCCTGCCCAAAGAAGCCCGAGGGAGACTGCATCGCAGACGTGAGCATCATGTACAGCGAGGAGCTGGGCACACAGATCCTGACCCACCAAGACTCGCTCACCGACTACTGCTCCATGTCCTCCTACTCCTCCTCCCCACCCCACCGGGCCACCAGGTGCCCCTCCAGCCTGCTCAGCTCCCCGGCCAGCTGTTCCAGCGTGCCCTTCTCCACAGACTGCGAGGACTCCGACCGGCGGCAGGAGCCTATCGCGGCCTCCGACAGGTCCGAGCACGACCTGAGCCCCATGGACGGGGAGCCCTTCAGCCAGCGCCTGCAGGCCGTGAAGGTGCTTGCTGTCAGAGACCTCATTTGGATTCCAAGGTGAGTGTCCTGAGGGGGGGACATCCTGGGCTGCCCGCTGCTCTTGCCTTGGGAGCAGGGTGAGCAGAAAACACCCAGGTCCACTGGGGCTGCTCTTCTGGAAGGATCTTCTCCTTCTCTGTGCAGTTAGCAGGGGCCTCTTCAGCAAATCTCAGAAGGGCTCCTGGAAAGCTCGTCTGCCCATTGCAGAGCTCACGTGCCGCAGAAGGAGAACCACACAGTCCCGGGCCATTAGGTTTCTGACTGGGAAAGTTCTCGTCTACCTCAAAAGCTGTGCCCTCTGTGTAACTTAATGCTGTAGCAGAAACTGCACATTGGTTACCTCCCGACCATGCCTTTCTGCACCCAGGGCCGCTCCCTCCGGAGAGTATGGCCAGCCGTGCCCAAAACACTTCCCTTCCTTGACTTTGGTTTCTTAGGCACGGTGGAGATGTTATAGTCATCGGTCTGGAGAAGGATTCGGGTGCCCAGCGGGGCCGAGTCATCGCTGTCTTGAAAGCCCGAGAACTGACTCCACATGGGTAAGACCCAGAGGGGCTTCTTTGGGCCCCAGAGGAACAGCACGGGAAATCCAAGGCCTGGTCGCCAGGTCCGTGGTGATAGCCCAGCAGCCCTGTGGACCTCTGTGCCGATGAATAAGCATCAGCTTCCACTAGTATGGCCATCGGGCAAAGCAGGAACAAGATGGGGTCCTTCAGGGTCCTCCTGGGGAGCTCAGCAAACACCAGCTAAGTCAAGCTTCAGCCTCTGGCCAAGGCTTCCTGCCTTGGGGTATTGCTGCCCCTGTAGACCAAGTGCATCTCTGGTGCCGAGTGCAGGAGAAATAGGGATCCCTCCCATTGACTCACTGTCCTTCCTGCTAGGCAGAGAGCCCTGCCAGGGGTGGCCCACCTGCCCATCAGTACCCAGTAGAGCCAGGTGACATGGCAGTTACTCCTCACCATGGCCAAGCGGGGGTGGATGCCACCAGGAGGCATGGCCGTGCCCACCCTGAGCACATCTGTAAGGACAGGTTGTCCAGGACACCAGGTACATGGGTCAGATGTAAGCCTGGTGCTAGACCGCAGCTCCTGACAACATTCCCCACGTACACGCTGCCTCTGGAGCCCCAGAAAGTAAATCGCCCTCATGAAAAGCTCCTTAGTGCTATGAATTCAAGTTGCGTGTGTGTGTGCATGTGTATGTACGTGTGCACACATGTGTACTTTGGAGCCTTTCCCTTCACACTAAGCCTGTTTCTCTGCAGCTTGAGCTACCACTCACCTGTCGGTGAGGGTTTTTATTTTGGATGGAGCACGCAGAGATGGAGAAATGCCCTTCAGCCTGCTTCCCCCAGAGCAGGACAGTGACCAAGGAGACATCATGGCAGTTTTGCTCCCAGGCTTGCTCTGTGGGTGGTTCTGGAAACTAGAGTGCGGTCTGCTCCTAAGCCCTGGATGAGTGCTGTGTGGTACACTTGAGCCAGGGTAGTCCCCAGCCAGCAGGTCAGGCTTCTAGGATCAAGTGGGTCTGCAGAACCCGGGTTGGTTGACCTTGGTATGCTTGCCATGAGTGTCTCCTAATTTTTACCTACTGTCCTTTTTCCTGTTCATTCCCCAAAGCTGAGTCTTACCAAGACCCACGCAGCCCTCTGAAAGGCAGGACCTGGCAAAGCCATGCAGGATTCAGACGCCCCACATACCCTGGTTGCAGGATAGTCCTGGCGCCCAGCAGGGCACATGCAGTGGGCACAGGAGATGCAGACGGTGGGTGCCCAGAGGCAGGCTGCCCGCTCTGCAGGGCCCCAAAGGCAGGGAGGCTGCGGGAGCCGCCCAGGGTGGCCCTAAAAGACCCTTGTACTGTGCTCACGGTTCCTGCAAAACAGTCCACAGCCTTGTCTTTCCTAAGCACGCGGGAGCAAAATAGACAGTGCCGCAGAGCTTGTGGCAAGGAAACTGGCCAGCTTCAGCTCGGTCACGGGCTGTGCAACGGTGGGAATTCAGGCTGATGGCATTTTCTGGGCCCTCTGAGGGCGGAAGGCAAGTGTGGAAGCATCGGTTGCTCTCCAGAGTCAGTGCCTTACAGACAGAGCCCACGGGCATGCACTGATGCCCTCGGCTTTCGTGAGATTTATAAAGCCTCCGCCCCCAGATGAGACCAGACTGGAGGGCACTGGAACACGTCCCAGAGCCAGGCTGGGACACACGCAGTCCCCTTGGCTGGCTCTGTCCCCCTGAAGATGTACAAGGACAGGGTCCGGGCCCAAGCGAGTGGGGACCCCTGTGAGTTTCCTCAGACCCCCTCTCTCTGCAGGGTGCTGGTGGACGCAGCTGTGGTGGCAAAGGACACAGTGGTATGTGGCTTTGAAAACGAAAACACAGAGTGGTGCCTGGCTGTCTGGAGGGGCTGGGGCACCAGGGAGTTTGACATTTTCTACCAGTCCTACGAAGAGCTGGGCCGGCTGGAAGCTTGCACACGCAAGAGAAGGTAATTCCTGCGGAAGAAGCGTACTGTGACCTGGCCAGCCCAGGCCGTAGCCTCCCTGCCCGCTGCAGTCCCTGAGGACCCAGAAGACTGACGGAGTTTTCACCTAACCCTATGCTGCTAAGAAGTGCTGGGAAATTACCTGTCTGGTGGCGGGTTGGGAGTTCTCAGGTTCTGCAGGGCAGTTACTTGGATCCCCCGCCTCCCTGTGCTGGTTTTACAGCCCAAGGGAACACGGTGGGGTCTTCTGGAGGCACCTCCTCCTACCCCTCCATCAGTCTAGGAGCAAGGGAGGGGAGTCCCATTCTGGGCTGGGTCCCACAAAAGGAGGCAGGTCCTCCGTGGCATAATGGACCCGCCCGGTTTGCAGCCCCAAGTTTCAGATGGAATTACACTAGAGACTCTCAGTTAAGGAGCAGTTCAGGCGGGGCCGGAGGAGGGCTATGGCCCCTGCCCCTTCCCCTCAGCACTCCAGTCTCTCAGCCCATTTCACAGGCTCCAGAGTCCCCAGAGCGTGGGGCCCGGCATGGGCCAGCCGAGATCAGATATCTCCCGCTCAGCGAAGTCTCTGTGTGGGAAACCCCCGTAAGGACACCGGGCAATGAATGAGTTTCTTTGAGTGCCGCAGCCGGAAAGCCCAGTGCGAGAGTGCCCGCTCGCCCTTACATTCTTCTCTCGCCAACAAAAGGAAGGGGAAACCCCATCCTCGGCACCGGAGAAAGGGTCTTGTGTTTATAGCTTGGTAAAATAAACCTCGACGCAGCTGGAGCACAAGCCCTGTTTGTTTGCACATCATAATCTTGTTTATCACTTTAACAAATTAAGTAATATCTCAGCGGTTAGGCCGCCGGTTGTGAAATCACATCGTATGGGGCTTATACCAAATTATGTATTTGCTAAACACCTACTGCACACGTGGACGGCACACTGCACAAGGCGAAGTTGTTCACAGGGGCACAAATGGGCACAACAGCGAGCATTTGTGTAAACCGTGCACGCACACACGTGTACACATAGCCACATCTCTGCCAAGAGTGATCGTTTATGGCTGCTTAATCTAGGACGCGGGGTTTGAACGTGAGCTCAAACCCTGCCTCAAGCTCTTAAAGCTTTTCGAAAGTTAAATTATAGAAATCAAACTTGAGATTGGCTGGGGTGTGCAGGCAGATGTGACTCCTTTTATCTGAAAATAAACAGACTCTCAAGAATGCAGCCGTGGCGTCTGTCTTTCAAGTGCTGTGACAGCAGCACAGGCTCGGTCCTTCCCAGGCCCACCAGCTTCCTGGGCAGGAATGGATGCCCCTGCTCAGCCCACCGCGGACATCCTCCACCTGCCCCCTGGTCACAGGCCTGGGGAGAGCATGTGCCTCTCACCCGCCTCCCTGCCTTCCCCCACGCTGCCTCCTGGCAGGGCCTTGGGGATCCCCACTCTCCCCTTCCTCTCACCTCCACCTCCGCCCTGTGCTCCCTGCTGCCCACTTGACCCCCCAGATGCAATCCAGGTCCTGTCTGACCCCCACCCAAAGCCTGCGCCCTGTCACCCACCTGCAGCCAGAGAGCTTTGCAGACACCCAGGCTCCCCAACAAGCCAGACCTCTCTTTTCTCCTGCCCATGGGTGCAGCCCCACCCTGGGCCCGGGCCACTGTGAGGAGAGGCCCCCCTCAGAGCCAGAGAGGACTTCTTCACACCATGGTTAGAGACCATCTAGGAATCAGCCAACGAACTTGACTGCACAAAAACTAGGCACTTAAATGGAAAAATGGATTACTACGCAGTGCAAAGGTAAAGACATTGGCAACAAAACTGAAGTGCTCACATATATTGCATGCAAAGAATTTCTACCTCTCAGTTAAAAAAAGAAAGCCCTATAGGAAAATGGGAAAGGGCGAACAGGCAACTGAATCGCATAGAAATGCAGACCTGTAAATCACATAGAAATGCAGACCTGTAAAACTGCCTCAGTGCCAGGCTCCACCCAGCAGTCATGAAGACAGCAATCAAATGGCATCTTCTGCCGTCACATGGCAGAGGCTCAGGGCCAGCGGTTATTTCCTGCATACCTGCTAAGTGTCAGACACCATCACTAAGACACAGGGCTTATCATACAGACAAAAACCTCAGCTTCTAAGCGCTCGCTTCTGCTGTGCAGGGTGACAGTGAACACAATGGCAGCTAATGACGCGAGGGCATGCGTATCACTGAGGCGGGGGAAGGCCTGCATGGGGAGGTACCATCTGAGAAGCTGCATTTAAGTGGGGATCTCAGGGCAGCAGGTGAAAAGACTTATGCGTGCAAAGGCCCTGTGGTAGGGGAGAGCTGATACATTAGAGAGACCCATGAAAGCTGGAGTGGCAGAACTGTGGTGAAGGCAACAGAGCTCAGGGACTCACCAAACACAGAATTATAGTTGTGAGTCTGTTGCAGCTTCTGGCAGTTTTAAGCAGGGCTTAGACAATCTTTGAGAAAAAAAAAAAAAAAAAACTTTGACTGCTTGAGTGGAGGAGAAGAGACCGAAGAGGAAGTAGTCTGTACCAGGTTGCTTATTACAGGGCATTTTGGCAGAATCTGTCATTTCAGATGCACACATACATTGTTAGCTGGAAGTCCCACTCACCTGTTTAATCCTGAATATCTGCGGAAGTCCTCAAAAATACAGAACAAGGCTGTTCATCACAGCGTTTCTCGGACAGGAAACCTCCCAGACCTGTCAGGAGGGAAATCATACATCTCTGTACCTGCAACAGTCTGATGCCCTGCAGCCTGACTCGGGGGAGAGGCAGTGCTGAACGCGCTGGGCTGCAGCACTCTCTGAGGTACAGTGTATGTATTTTGTTTTTAAAGAGCAGCTTGCTGTGCAGTGTGTGTTCGGTTACCATTTGCATAAAAATGGTTGCAGAGCTACACATGTGCGCACATGGAGACTATCCCAAAGGGTGCTGAGAACCTGGTAGACTTACAGTACCTCTGGGGAAGAGGATTAATTGCTGGCACACAGGGAAAGGCCCTTTGTTTTCACTTTATACCTTCTTCGCTACACTCTGAATTGCATGCACACCTTTGCACAGTGGTGATCCAAGCTGAAAGGGACTTCTCCCCTGGACCCCAGGAACAAAGTGCCTCCCTCGGAGTCCATGTGAACCTGTGGAGGGTATCAGGTCCCGGGCAAGGCCAGCTCCCCATCAACGCTGTCTTGTTCATCTGACCTCCATGGTCAGGGCTGAGCTGTAACCGCCCTGGTGTCTTTGGGATGCAGGCGCAGCCCCAGGCAAGGTAAATGTGCACAGGACAGGACAGATGTAGGGCTCAGTTAATGAAGGTCAGTGGGTCCCGATGCTGATGACCCCTTGTCCTGGCATCAGGAGAGCATGCAGCCCAGGAACAGGGTTGGAGCCTTCCCTGCCTAGAAGACAACACTCAGCTCCCTCCCATCCGCCACGCTGTACCCTAGAAAGCAAAGGCCTGTTGGATGCAGTGCGCACTGGCTGGGCTGCCACCACCTTCCCTGGCTACTGATTGCTGAAACCTGCAGGATTTCCGCAATGATCCTGCCTGGGAGGCGGAGCAGACCCCACTTCTCTGTACTCCAGGGCTGTAGTA
Source organism: Chinchilla lanigera (assembly GCF_000276665.1). Taxonomy (NCBI): domain Eukaryota; kingdom Metazoa; phylum Chordata; class Mammalia; order Rodentia; family Chinchillidae; genus Chinchilla; species Chinchilla lanigera. Next base: position 27,990,666 of record NW_004955416.1, read on the forward strand.
CATGCTGCTCTGTAGGTTGTTCCTCAGCGAGGAAACATTCGGGCAGCCTCAGAGGAGATGTCATAACACAAACTCCCCCAAGGCGCAGGAAAACCAGCAAGCACGAATCCCCAGATCTGAGCCTGTTGTGACCCTGGAAAGAGTACATCTTCCACCAACTCTCTGTACCTCTAAATCCCTAATGATAGTTCCCATCCAAAGCCAAATCTAGGAGGCACGGGGGAAGTGCATTAGCTACAACAGCACTTTGACAAGCACCGCGGCCAAAATTGCTAGCTAGCCCCCTTCTGCTCAATAGCGAACCTTGGTTTTACTTGCACGTGGTTTCCCAGGAACCTTTGCAGACAGGACCGGCCCTGGGGCTGAGCTTCCTCCAGGAGCAGCGTGGACAAGAAGGGGAAGAGCTGAGTCAACAAGAGCCCTTCGGCCCCACCCCGTGCCTCCCTGTTCTTTGTCAGAACAACAAGACAGGGCTCCTCCTCGGGGTGCTGGGAGGCCCCTGGGATGGTCACGGGAGGCAGCTCTCTGCGCCAGCCCTGGCTGCGAGCCAACAGCTTCTCATGACATCCGAAGGTAAAAAACACACTTCCTTGTTTTGCCTGCACCTTTCAGCTCCCAACGGCTATAGCCAAACGGAACTCCTGAGTGTTCAGATACATTTTCCATGACCCCCACCGGTGCACTGTAAGTTCTCAGCTAAGCTGGCGCTCACAAACGCCTGTGCATGTTCAAGCAGAGGACCTGAGCACGCATGGAGGAGCACGGAGTGAGGCTGGACAGGCCCCAGCACTGCCTTCTGCAGCAGTGAGAATGGGTATGGTCTATGGTCTTCTCCCCTGCAATAAGCAGTCGTTTTGTACCAAAACACAGTGGCAAAGGGGATGAGGCTGGGATCCAGCCTCATCACCCAAAGGCCCAAATTTTGGGTTTAGTGGCTTTGATATCCAACTGAAGCCCCCTACCCTGAGCAAGCTGCCTACCTCTGTGCCCTGGTTTCTCCTCAGTGAAACAACAGTGATTATTCTTACTCTACCAGAATGGGCTCAGAGACCAGAAAGGACCCTGTCCACTGCCCTGGCCCAGCTCCCCACCCGGCCCAAGACGCTCACTCTCCAAGAAACCTTCCCCAAGGAGTACGCATTGCCCTATTATTGTGAAGTGGTCTGCCATTTTCTGAAATATCAGCCAGACTTTTACTAACACCTTTGTTTGATAGTTGAGTTAAGGTGCACACACAAAAATAGATTGATTAGTATGTAAGAGATTACCAAGATTTAGGAGTATCATTGTCTTAGTTCCTTTTCTCATTGCTGAGACGAAATACCCAACACCCACAAGTTAAGGGAGGAAAGAGTTGCTTGGCTTACAGTATGTAGCGGTTTCAGTCTGTAGTCAGCTGGCTCCAAGGCAGAGAGGCACATGGCAGAGGGGCATCCCAAAGGAGAAACAGTTCATTGCAGGCAGTGGCAGCAAAAGCAACAAGGGACCTTAACAGCGTCTTACTGCCCCTTTTGTCTTATCCAGACTACTTAGGGTGGGTAGATCTCACACCCTTAATCTTAGTGCCCTTGGTGCAATGCTAATTGCACCATGAATCATACCCAGCATCACACATCTAGATCCAACCACCTCTGAAGAAGCCCAGCTATGAGTGCATGAGGCTTTGGAGGGCATGTAGACATGAGCCGTAACACTCATGCTGGGGTATGTGTTTAGAAACATGAAATAGGAATAAAACAAGATAAGTGTCCACTTGGCCACTGGTGGTCTCTGTCATCCCCAGCACTGTCACCAAGGTTCACTGCTCTTATGGGAACATGGTCAAGCTGCAGTTCTTGGTCCACAGTGGTCAGTCAGTAGGCAGGGAGAGGCCCTGTGACTAGGACAGGAAACATCTGTCACCTGCACTGTTCATGTCAGCTTCCCACATGCTCCATCACACTGCCCTATACCCCAGAGCATGAGCTGGGGGAACCTCAGTCAGCCTTCACCCTAAGAAAATGAGCCACAGTGCCCAGACAACCAACCATGGATATAAAGCATAAAACTGGCAGTTGGGAATATAGGGACCTGGGGGTTTTGTGACCACAGATCACTCAGCTCATCCCGATGGGTTTGTGGCTCCATCTGCTCCATCTCCCCCACACTGGGAGCACCTCAGGGGAAGGGGCAAAGAGGAGAGGTTGGCACTGGCAGAAAAGTCTCACTGTAAAAGAAAGGAGGAGTGGGCAGGGCTGGCCACCTACCATGTGAGGGTGGAAAGGTCACAGGAGCTCCAAGAAGAGCACACAGGGGCCGGTGCTCCAGGGACGGGCTCAGACCTCCGTGATGGGCTTTTCTTGTCATGAGCATGGCGTGTTTAAAAAGGAAGTCAATTCACATGGTCATCAAAGATATTTTCTAGTTCCATCATTAAAAGTGACCTAAAGAGTAGCACTTCCACGTGTCACCAAAACTTGCACACTCTTCTAGGTCTGGAACCTACGCCTGTGCAGCAAGACCATATGCACACACACACACCCATATACATCACAACACACGCACACACACACACACCCATAGGCATAGATACATGCACACACATAAGCATGCATACATATACACATTTGTGCATGCAAATACATACAGCACATGAAAATACACACATACACACACAGATACATATATACACATACGCACACACCCCTACTATATGTGCATGTAGACACATAGGGGCTCCCATGAAAAAAAATTTACAATAGGCTCAGGACAGGCTGGATATTCAAGGGCTTTGAGGGCAGTAGTGAAAGACCAAAGAACTCTCTTAAAGGAGCTCACTCTGACAAGCTGCGATGGTTATTGAAGTAATGCAGTGCAGTGATATGCAGTGAAAGTCAGTGGTGCACAAAAGCAAACGTTATTACAAAACATACAGACAGTAGTTGTAACTGAAAATGAAGTTAGATCTCACGGCGCATGTGTACTCTGTGACTGCTCAATGGTTAGAGGCCTATTCCCATAAACAAATGGGAGCCTGTTTCCTCCAGCTCATGCACAAGATTAGCTCATAAAACATGGCTGCTCTATGGGTAAGAAGGAAAACACGAACCTGAGGAACACAGTCCTGGAAGAAGTAGGTCCTGCTGCTCAATGGCCACCCTGATCACCACCTAAAAAGAGGGCGACCAGCAGCAAGAGCCTGGCAGATTCAGAGAAGCTGGCCATCCCCAGACAGTCCTGAGATGGTGAGCTGCCCATACCACAGGCCTGAGAAAAGAACCCGGACTTGGCCTGCTCAACAGATGCTAGCAAGATGTGTTTTCCGCGATGCTAGCAAAGCAGATCAATAGATCAAGATGCTTCAACTGGGAGACATCACCAGGGTTTGCAAAAAGTTAGTTTCCAGGGGCCCACATCTGCGCTTCTTTGTGCAGAAAAGACACTTAGCTTGATGCCTGAGCTGGGGTTCCAGGGAACAGCAGCCAGGGGCCCTGCCTGGAGAGAATTGTGCACCCCCAGCCCCTGTGTCCTCTGTCTTTATTCAGCCATACTGAGGCCTGGCCTTTTCTCCTGGGCTTGGTGGTGGTTACTGCAGCCCTAAGAAGGCTTGGACACCCTGAGAAGAGCTATGAATAACAGTAAGAAGTTAGAGTGGAGTAAGGAGGAAAGATGAAATCTAAGGCTTCAGCATGGGGCCAGTTTTAGAGTAAAGTGAGCTCTCCACATCCATGGGATCTAAAAGTCTATGGAAATAAAGGTTTCCTCTTGAAATAAAAACATTAGAGAAACAGCCCATGCGTAAGATTAGCTCCTAAAACATGGCTGCTCCATACCAAAGGTACAGAGCAGCTGTCTGTACCAAAGGTACACAGGCTTTTTTCTTGTCAGTCCTCACTAAACAACGCAATATTAGAGCTAGTGTAATGGTTGATACATTGTGGCAACTTGAAGAGTCTAGAAGCTTAACTAAGTAACTCAGCAGTTCTACATCCTGGGGGGTAGAGGACATGCCCTTCTTGCTCCAGGATGCTGCTCATGGTATCAGCTTGAGAAGTTTTGAAGTTTAACTAAGTGACTCAGCAGGGGGCCAGGATCCTCACTTTGTCAACATCCTGAGCCTGTGCAAGAGGAGGGCGGGGAGTAGGTGTGAGTGCTACACCCTCCCCAGGGCAGGTAGCCTGCACCCTATGTAAGGGAGAAAAAGAGGCTTGTTCTCCTCCTCCCTCATGCTCTTGTTGCTTTTGCTGTCTTCTGCCGCCTTGAAGTGTTTCTCCTGTGCCACACCACCGAGCCTTGGGGCCAGCTGATTATGGACTGAAACCTCTTTAAACTGAGCTAAATAAACTTTTCCCTCCTTAATTTGGGGCTTGAGGTATTTTGTCTCAGCAACCACAGAAAAGTAACCAAGAGCTATATACATAGCATAGACAGCTATATACATAGCATTTACATTGTATTGGGTATTATAAGCAATGTAGAGGTGATTTAAAGTATTTGGAAGGACTGTGTGTTCTATGCAAATACTACACCTTTTTTTTTTTTTTTTTTTTTTTGGTATCAGGAATTGAACTCAGGACCTTGTGCTTGCCAGGCAGGCGCTTGTGCCGCTGAGCTATATCCCTGGCCCACTACACCATTTTATATTAGGGACTTAAGCATCTGTGGATTTTGGTGCCCATGAGTGGTCCTGGAAACAATTCCCTATGGATACCAAGGAACAATTGTACTTGCTTATTTAACCAATATATTTTAGATGTGTTTTGTCTATTTCTTAAGGTACTCAAAGTGCTGAAGATGGTCTAATATTTTAGACTTTGATTTTAATTAAATGTTTACAAGTGGGATTGAGTAAGAATTTAAAATTGGTGTTTAACTGGAGAAACTGTCAGAGCTCAAGAGTTATGTATTCAAGTCGTGCACAGTGGCTCACGCCGGTAACCCCACTTACTCAGGAGGCTGAGACAGGAAGATCACGAGTTCAAAGGCAGCCAAATCCAAGGCTCAGTTGCCAAGGCAATAGAGCAAGGTGTTGACTCAAAATGAAAATTAATGACTAAAAAGGGCTGAAGTTGTCACTCAGTGATAAAGCCCTTGCATAGCTCTGTAGTCAATCCCCAGCACTGCCAAAAACTAAAGTGATCTATTCCATGTAGAAGCTGTGTCTTAGCACTTAGACAGGTTATTTCATGTTTAATAGATTCAGGAGGCTTAGAGTGTAGAGATGGTCACATGATCCAGCAGCACCTTGCCAGGCATCCAGGCATACTCACATCCACCAGTCAGAAGTAGACAGCGATGGAGATGCTTCAGGTTTGGTGGAATGCCCTCCTCTCTGATCTAGAGGCCAGAAAGAGCCAGAGGAAGATGGCATTCTGTTCCCGCCTTCCCCAAAAAGCACACTCACCCCACTTCCAGGCTAGACAGCCACCATCGCCCATGTCCTAGGAGCCCAGAGGTCCCAAAAGAGATGCGAGTGATGGAAGAAAGACAGAGGCGGATGCCACCCCAGCACATGCCTTGTGACTCTGCAGAGTGAGGCTGCAGGATGTGGGACATATCAGCCACCTCTGATTGGCCAGGACAGCCCAACGCCATCCCATAAGTCTGGACACCTAGGGTCCCTCTCCCTACCCCTGTGACTGATGAATGCAGACCCAGATCAGGAGCCCTCAGCCATGCACCATGGCCCCCGAGATCTTGACCCTTCCTGGGGTAAAGCCAGGGTGCAAGAAAGCTATTTCTGACATCATTATTCAGACGCCGCTCACCCCTCTCTCACCCACAGGAAGCCTGACCCGGAGTCACATTCCGAAGTACTAAGGGTTAGGACTTCAGCATATGCATTTTGAAGGATCACAGCTCAGTCCAAAATACCCTCTTTGTTCCAAAGGCTCTGTGGTGGCATCCATGCAATCTAAAACTAGCCACTTAAAGATGAGAAAATGCATTTGTAATATAGGAAGTGGGATTCACGTTAATAAGAAATCGTACAGAGTATTTTTTATTTATCAATGTATAGATGAAAGGCAGGAAAGACATAGACCGAAGTGTTACTAAAGGTAATTTCTGGCAAGTGAGATTCCCACTCACTTTTATTGTTTTTCTTCTGACTTGTCTCAATTATTTCCTTTGCAATAAGAAAAAAATCACCTATAAAAATACTCACTTTTCATAACTATAAAATTACTGCTGGACCAAAGCATGTACATTCTTATTGTGATTAGTCCATTTTGGGACTCTGAGCATTCTAGCAGACAAAAGAGTACTTTTGTTGGTGATTCAATGTCCAGAATCCAGAAATAATCCTCTACGCACGTGATAGCCAGTCATCTTATTCCTGTAAGGCTGGCAGGCGTCTTACTTTTCCCGGGGGAGGCTGTAGGAAGCACATCCTGTGGTGTAGAGGGGGAAACCCTCATGCGGGAACAGAAGCAATTTCCTGGAGCCAACACTTCTGCCTTTCTTGAGGGCCGCGGCTGTCCCGTCTCATCCCAGGCCACATGAATGTTGACCCTTGAATGCCAATAGCACAGACACCAGGTCTCAGGAGAACTGGGTCGGATCCAGGGGCACTGGGATGCCTAGAAGGGCATTTGCACACCCTCCACCACCACCCCCCCGGAGCCAAGTGTCCAAATGAGAGAGAGGGCACATGCCAAAACACCACACCTCTAACGAGCCTCGGTGGCATCCAATGGGCACAGCCCACCCAGCACAGACCACTCAAAGAGCTGGCAGCAGCTTCTGTCAGCCTCTGGGGCTGGGCTTCTAGTGGCATGCTGCATATCGGAGAAGTACCTTTCGAATCACCCGCACCCAGAGCCCACTTCCCCAGCAGCCGTTTACAGCGGACCAAGGGGCCCAGACATGCATGACCACCTTGCCCTCTGGTGCGGACTCTGTCCTTCCCATGCAGCCCTCTCAGGGAGTGCTCGGTAAGGTGAATTCTGGTGGCCTGGTGTGCGCTGCTGTGCGTGCTGCTGTTTCCACTGCCCCGATTTATGGCTGTCATCCAGCTCTCCCTGGACCCGTCCCCATGAGCTCCTCAGATCCCTCCTTCTGAGTCTAGGCTAGTTCAGATCCTGGGCTCAAGGCTCCATTGGTTCTGGGATACACCAGCCTGCCGTGGGCTGCTCCTGAGAGCCATGGTGCTTGGAGAGCTCACTGGGACCAGGGTGCTCCCATCCCCATGGAACCCCATCCCCACACCACCAGTGTCCCGACACTGCCCCTCTCTGCCCCCGTGATAGATAGGTCTTTCTCCTGCTAGGTCAATACGAGCCCACGGCAGCCACGTCCTGGGGGCTCAGGGCTACTCTCCTCTTGGGGAATTGCCATATTCTCCACTCCAATCCCTCCTCTCTGGTGTCTTCTGGAACTTCAGAATCCTACCCCCAGTCCTAGCAGGCAGGGCATGACTACCTTTCCAGGAGGCACTTTGACCTCTGCCTTCCAAGCCTGCACCAGTCCCAGAGGAGGAACCACAGCTCTGCACATGGCCCTGGTGTGCACGGCACAGGGCCAGAGCCAGCCTCTGCACCCGCTCCTCTGAGATATGGTGAGCGCTGTGCAGAGTGAGATGCTATCCATCCCGCTGACTGGAATGGCTCCTCCCTCTTCAAGTCCCCCCAAAGCTGCTGTGACAACCCTCTGCACAGTGCAGCCTCTGCCCAGGGCTGCAGGGTGAGACAAGAGGAAGAGAGCTGGGGTGGGGTAGAAGGAACTAGAAACCGCTTCCACTTCTGTAAGAGCTGCGTCAGGCACAAAAGCGTCATCTCAGAGGTGGCCAGAGAAGTGAAAGCTCATGAACTCATTCTGTGGATTTTATTTATAAAAATCATTACAATTTAATCTAAAGAACACTGAGGTATTTGTTGCCCCCAGTGAAATGTATCTGCGGAGCGCACAAAGGACCAGAGCATCCTTCACAGTGGTGGGGAGATGTGGGGAATGTCCCCCATGGAAGGCTGTGACAAAGAACCAATAGCATGCATTCGTCAAACTGCCACACTCCACGCAAGAGAAGAGCCCAGGACCCTTGAGCACAGGGAGGTACAGCTGGGGACGGGGGGGTCTACTTGGCCCTCTCACACCAAAAGCCTAATGTCCCGGTGTTATCCTAAACCTCCCTGTTGGGGTTGCACTATGGACCAGAGGCTTTGCTGGAACCCAGCCCTGGACGCTATTCCTCAACACGGTGTCATGGGCAAGGTTTGGAGACAAAGGCCCAGGTTTCAGTGTTGCCTCTGCCATTGCCCACCAAAACCCAGGACAAGTATCTCGGCCTCTGACACCTCTGTTTCCCGCTTGACAAAGTAGGAAGGTCACAGGGTTGACTTAGCAACAACACACAGGGGGGCACACAATGGGAGCCCAGGAGTAAGGGTGTGTGCAAGGAGGATACTATGGGGGCCATGTCTCTCGGGGCAGTGTCTCTTGGATGACCAGGGGTTATGGAAGATACCACATCTGTCTCCCTGGCTCCCAGCTCATAGGCCAGGTGCGGGAGGGAGGCCTCTGATCCCCACCCCAACATGTCCATTCTCAGGAGCACTTCTCACGCCCGCAGCCAGGGGGCGCCCCGTGCAGAGCCGCACACCCCCTGCGCTCCCACCAGCCTCTCTACCCGGCCAGCACAGGGCCAGCTGAGAAACGGATGCGCCTGGCTCCTGGGCCTTCTGAGAAGAGTCTGTGGGCGTGATGAGTTTACTTTACCAAGTATTCCCAAGTATCAGCCCACCTGGGAAAGAAGGAACCTTTGTGGCTGCGTGTGGACACATGTAAATACAAACACCGGGTGGCAGTGCAGCCAGAGCCCCACAGGAGCCCCGCATGCCTGGGCGGGGGCGGGGACGTGAGGGGGGGATGGGGCCGTCTTGAAACTTTCAAACTGACATCTTGCCTTCCTTGTGCAAGAAAGTTTGACAAACGTAACTTGGCTTCCCTGCATCACAGGCTTGTGAAATCTGCTCTGCGTGCAAGCACGTGTGTGTGTGATTTCCAGTGTGCATGGCATGCACTGTGCATACACACCATTTAATCCCTCCCACATGTGGCCCAATGGCCAGGCGCATGCCCAGGTAGGGCCTCGGGTTCACTCTGGGGGGCTTTGGAGACCTGAGAGTTCATGGCTCATAGGAAGAGGGGAGACAATGGAGGGGGAGTCTGCAAACTGGGGGACAAAACTTTTCCTGTGGCTGTCTCTGGACAAAAGTAGCTTGTAGAACTACAGAGACCTCCGATTTTCACAGCTGAGACCTACCAATCCTTGCCCTGACCTCAGCAACCTCCTCAGAACTCCACCACCGATGGCAGCAGGAGCACATGTGCAATTCACCTTTGTGTCAGCCGCACAGACATTACTCTGCAGAGGAGAACCTGTCCCTTACGTGGCCAGGGCAGGGGATGGAGAAAGCTGCTGTCCCAAAGCCCCTCACCCTCAGCCACCGAGGGGAGGCATCCACAAGAAGCTCTGGGTCACTGGGGACTCTCTAGGCCCCACCCTGCTTGGCTCCAGGGTGAGGCTCTGCCTGGCAACCCTCATTCCAGCACCACAAATCAAGAGCCAAGAAACACAAGACCCAAAGCCACATGAGCAGCCACAGATTGTGAAGGAGGCTGGCCAGGCCCAGGCAGGCCAGGATATTCCGCTAAAGCCAGGGGCCCGTGGGCTCCTGTTAACCCTGAACTTGCCCAGCTGTGGTGAAAGAGACAAAGGTATCGAGGCTTCCCCCAGGCTCTGGGGCCCAGCTCAGTACTGGGCCTGTGAGGAACTGCCCAGCAGCTGTTAGGAAGCGGAGCAGGCACCCGAGGGACCTGGCCAAGCCTGCCTGTGCAGCTGGACCGGACCGAGTGGAATGGGAACCCAGAGGCACTGTGTCAGATCTCACGTCCCACATCTGTCCCAGTCAGAGGGGACATCTCTGTTCCTCCCGTTCAATTATGGGGGTCTGTGACTTTTTCTAAACAATAGAATGGAGTGGAGATGAAGCAGCCTGACTTCCAAAATTGAGTCAAAAGGTGAATATGAGCACCCACTTGTGAAGCCCTGAGCGCCTAGACAAGAAGACGAGGAGCCACCAGACAAGGCGGCCATGCTGTGAGGAAGCCCAAGCCACACAAAGGTCATCACTGGAGGAGAAGGGACACCAGAGAAGACACCTTCAGATAGTTCTAGATGTTTGGTCCCCCTCAACCGTGGAGTCTTTGCCGTTGGGCCTCAGACATTACAAGGTAAAGACAAGTGTCCCTACTGTGCCCTTCAAATCCCAGATCCACAGGACCATACTGTGGGAAGACAGTGTTATCTACTATTAAGTTCTGGGGTGGTTTTTACCACACAGCAGTAACTGGAGCAGGTGGCCAAGAAAGAGGTTCAGAAAGCTGTGGCGATCAACACTCTGACTCTTTCCACTTCCACGCCTGCTGCTGGGACCCAAGAGGCCAAGGTGACAGGACAGCTGGCCCTTCCTCAGCAGGTAATGAGCTTGGCTCAGGGGCCCAAGTACTGTCTCTCAGGAGACAGCTTCACAACGCGCTGCCAAGGCTCCAGGCCCAGGGAAACAGCAGCCCCTCAGGCCTGAGAAAGGGGCTGGTGACCAGGGACTGGCCGCTCACACTGGCTGAGCTCCGGGGCTGGTCTGCCAGGCTGTGCTCCGTGTTTCTGGGCCTGACGGATGAAATGGGGCTCAGGAGTCATGGGCTGCTATAGCAACCAATGTGTCTGGAGCGCCAAGAGCAGACCACTGCGGTGGTGGGGTGGCGAACTCGGAGATGAAACACACCTTGTCTTTGTCATTTGTTTCTGATCCAGGCTGTTGCTAGGATCCTTCTGTCACTGGCCACTGTGACCCTTTGGGAGTAGAGAGATGGACAGAAGTTTCTAGGAAAGGAGTAAAGGTGGCAAGCGGGTGTCTGTGGCTGTGGAGATGGCTTTGGCAGGAGGCTGAGCAGCCTGACCAACACTCCCAGCTCCAGGGCCCAAATGACCAATAGCAGCCAGGGCCGTGGGCAGTGACCAGCTGCCTTCACCAGCCACCAGGCTATCTGCAGGCAGAAGTCCCACGAAGCTACAACACCGACTTTATTCTCCCTGCTGAGAAGGCCAGCTGGGGGACTAGAGAGCAGGCGAGGGGCCCAAAGTGTGAGTTTGGCTTTGCAGAATGTGGAGCCGGAAATAGACTTGACCTTCCACCATCCCTGTAGTGCACAGAATTCGCCAGCCCAAAATGTGTCGTCGCCAAGGGCAACCTGGCCACAGTGCTGACTACCCTGGGAAAAAGTTGTCGTTCACCCTGGGGGGGTGAGTGTTTGTTTTGTTTTGATCCTTTTTTAAAAAAAACCTGGACCAAATCAGCTTTTTAAAATGCTGCTCCAGATCACAGTGCCTCTTGCAGATGGTCTGGAGGGGCAGATCTGGCAGAGTCCAGTCAACGGCATTCAAAGGGAAACACTCACAGACTTCAAAATATCCATGCATGGCTCCTGCCTTCCTTTGCAGGTGCTGTGTTCTGTGTGTGCCTGAGAGCGAAGGCTCAGCTTCGTACGTGCCCCTCTTGTTCGAGTGGCAGCTTTCATGTGGGAATGAAGTCAAACGATTGGAGGTTTTGCCCTTGATCTGGTGCAGAGGTCATATTTGCTCTTCTAAGAAAAGTTAGGAAATTGAACACTAAGCAGGTTATTTGTCATGATTTCACCTTGTCGCATGAGTTCAATTCATTGTCACATAGATCAAAAAGCAGCACTAAGCCAGTTGAGTGTAACATGACTCCAGGCCCACTGGGGGAGACGAGATCATGATAGGACAAAAACCATTATTACAGAATTTGGGCTTCCTTTCATAGAAAGCAAATCTGTCTCTAGGAGGTGCCTTCCCTGCATGGGCTCGGGACGGCAGGCTCCTTCCATCCTTTTGCTCCTGAGCATTTCATTGGCACAAACCTGGAGCCCTGCTGAGCTGAGCAGGGATGACCATCTCCCAATCCCAAGTTCCCATCATGGTGCCCAGCATGGGCCATTAGCTCCCAGACCCTAATTCTAGCTTCAGGAGGCTGCCGTGCCCTCCTCATGCCCACCGTGCTGCCCTTCCACTGAGGCCCTCTATGGCCAAGTGATGACAAGGCAGCTCACCAGCCTCCACCTACAGGAGGACTGAGGCAGAGGAGAGAGACGAGAGCAGCCAAGTGCTGGGGTGCACTGCGGGGTGCTCTCCCTTTTTACTGGACCTGCCAAGAGCAAGACACAAGAGCGGGAAAATTTAAAATGGGTCGAGCCATTCCTAAAAGAAATTCTATCCATCAACGCCTGGGTGGCAGTGGCTCTCCTGTATGATGACTAGAAGTGAGAATTTCCCAGAGCATTCCCAACTGGGAGGTACTGGTGTCCAGGAGAGACCTGAGGTACTAGGGGTCCGCAGAGCTGGTGAAAGGCTCTGAGATCCACGGGTTGTCACCGGGACTGGACCCCACTTCGAGCTCCTGCTGGATGAGGTCAGGAGAACAGACCTCCGCCTCAAGTCTGTACCACCGACTGTCCCAGGAGCTGGGTGTAGGTAGCACCGAAAAGATGAGATGGCATAAACAATGAGATAGAGTGGTAGCCCAGAACCCAGGAATTAATAAATGATATGGGGAGAATGCCTCAAGGTGGCTGATGAACACACATTTGTCCTCCTGCTTCTCCCCTAAGTTCTAAAAAATACAGAGAAAGTGTTTAAGAAAATAAGTTAATTCCTGGCACTGCTAGGGAAAAGGGAGTTGTAACCGGCTACATTTTCCAAGATGGCTGTAAGAATATTTTCCACTGCATGTGCTCTTCTTACAAGAGACTCTGACACTTCCCAACCAGCACTGGGGGTCTCTGCTTCTCCTGAAACCTCAGTAGGTCTGCAACTGCAGAAGTGAAGCCACGTGGCTCACAAGTTGGCTCATAAAACCTGATTCCATTTCTGCCTGGACCTCTGACCATGCTTGTTCTATGCACCCAGACTTCATGCTTTAGAAAGCTCAAGACACACGAAGGAGATGCTGTACCTGACTCCCCAAATAAGTTGAGCTCTGTCCACCAACTCACTGCAATCCTGTGGAAACCTCTGAGCAAGAGTCGCCCAGCTGAACGTAGTCAAGTGCCAGCTCCATGAGACATCACAATAAAAAATGATTGTTACCACAGCCACTGTAATTTAGAATGATCTGCTGCTCGGCAATAGTCATAGCAGGGATGTTAAGTGGACCAGAGGTGTAATAAACTTGGGGTCAGATTGAAGAGGAAAACAAAGCCCTGAATTCTGGAAATAGTGGGAACACTTTGGGGTGTTTCTAGTTTATCCAGGACAGGCACAACGGACAGATAGAGCCCCAACTGACTGTTAGGGTGTCTGCATTCAGTGGGCCACTCAGTATTCTTCACCTGGCCACACATTCCTGCTTCTCACCCACAATAGCTGGAGGACATAGATAAACACTTACAAATGCACCAACAGGAAGTCCCAGAGTCTAAGATGGGCACTTCATGAAAACACTTTAAATAGTTGAGAAAAGTCCACTACAACATACAGATAACAACCCCAATCAAGAAAACACTCTTTAAAAGTAAGCTTTTGAAAGGCTTTAAAGAATTATAATGACTCTATTTAGAGGAAGATCAGCCTGCTATAAAAAAAGAACCAATTAAAGCTCTTCAAGATTAGACGTTTGATTGTCAAAATAGAGATGGACACCCTTGAAGAGCAAGTTAAAATTAAAATTAATAAAGCGGAATTCAGAATATCATAAAAAAGACAACAGCATGAGATTCATGAAGGAAATGTGAAGAGGTATGGAGGGTAGATGCAGGAGTTGAAAACCATCAAATACGAAGTCCCTAGGGAGAGTGAGTCAGAGTTAGAAAAACACTAAAAGAAACAGTAGAAGAAAAACTTATTGAAACCTGTTTCCAAAAGGCTCATGAAGATATTGAAAACTTGGATAGATCCATAGAAAAGTTCTGGGTAGAAATAAAAGATTAAACTATTTTTGGTGATACAGTGCTTTATTTAGAAAAAGATAAACACAACCGATTCTAAGATACTTTTTCTTTTAAACGGTACACAAGTTAGACATAAGGCAGTCCAGGATAGTAGATGTATTTATACACTGAATAGGAAATAAATATACATTAATTGGAAAACAACTATCCACTTATTCATTTTGCACTTCCACTGTTCATCTTCTGTTTCAGTTTTCTTTGCCTTTTGTAAATCCTTTTTTTCCTTGCTTTCAAATCAACTTTTGGCTCTGGTTTGACCCACTGTATTTCTACTGGTTTTTCCTTAGCTGGTATAACAAAAACATCTTCAGTAGGATCATGTGGAAGAACAGTCTTTGGCTCTTTCTTTCTCAGTCTCTGCACATCTTTTACTTGCTGTTTCTCTTTGTATTTTGCAGCTGTGATGGATCTTATGATCCGCCGATGCATGTTTGGTGACTGGTAGTGAGGATTTTCATATAAAGTTGGTCCTCCAAAACTTCCCTGAAAAATCTTTATCAGATTTAAGACAAAACGAGGTCCTATTTCTACAAGTTGAGCATCTTCATCTATGATCTGGAAGTTCCGAAACCATATCCTATTATCCAAAATGGTAAAAGTAAATACATGGTCCACAAATGGCTGGCTTTTGGGATGATACCGTGGGGTACTAAATATCTGAATTAAGAGTTCTTTTAACAAAGCATAATGTGACAATTCATCAAAAGCAGGATCAAAGGACAACAGTGGCCGAGAACCTTTTAAACAGTTTCCAGTCATCTTTAGTTCAGCTAGGGTATGAATATTTTGAACAAGGAATTTGGCAGAGGGCCCATGAGGTGAATTTGAAAGCCACATATAAAGATCTTGTTTTTTCTTAGCTTCAAAATAGATGCATTTATTGCAGTTTTTCATTTCACAGACCTCATTAATCACAAATAATTTATCTTTATGATCCATTTTAGTATCTGCTTTAGAATGAGGCATCAAGGTTCTCAGGTCCTGCATTAAATGTCTTGTTCTGAAATTTATTCCTCTGGAAGAAAAGATGAGAATCCGTTCCTTATTTTTCCACTTGCCCTTGCAAACAGAGCCTGGGATACGATCTCTCTCTGCTTCCTCCATCTCTTCTGCCACAGCCGATGATTTAGCTGGAGGCCCGGCATCTTTTTCGTTTCTTTTTGGCTTCTTTGCCCGAACCAGCAAGTTCCCACGCCGTTTCCTCTTGGTTGCCATCTTGCCTCGCCGATTAAACTATTTTTAATAAAGTATCCAGACCTGCTCATTTTTATAGGCACTTTCTACCTGACCTTTGGAAACAGACAGATAATTACCATATTTCAGAGCATACAACAATATATAAAATAAACCAGCATATTTTCTAAGAAGAACAGAAATTGACACTAAAACTGGAAGACTGCACAAAGTTGTAGATGAAAGATTTTAAGGTACAGTTGGCCCTCTGTGCCCATGGATCAAAAATATGGTTGGGAAATGCATATATATATATATTTAAATTCCCTAAACAGCCCAATATGACTACTTGCATAGCATTTACATTGAGATATTAAGGGGATGGGACTAAATTCATTTATGTTTCATTTATCCTTTATGCACATACCCTAAAGATAATTCTATATAATATTTTAAGTAATTCTGTGCATAAAATAAGAGTGATAGTGTAGAACTTCCAGTTGCAGCAGTGTTAGTGATCAAAAATTTCAGATTTGAGGCATTTCAGATTTTATATTTTCAGATTACAGGTGCTCAAACTCTGTATTACAGGACTGCTGTGAAGATCCAGTAAGAAAATGTGTGTAAATTGCCTGGCCTAAGGAAGTTTTCAATACAGTATTAGCTATTTCTTCTTGTTAGTCACACAAGTTCATGCAAATTCAATTCCAGATGTAAAATCCAGCAGCAAACTCTCCCCCATTGCGTCCATCTAGTCAAGAACCTTCCACAGAACCAAACCCCAAGAATGAGAGGAAGCATGTCTGCAGCTGAGGGCCTAGGGGGTTTGCAGCAGACTAAGAACTCACTCACGGGGCTGGCCAGTGACCCCTGGCATAGTCACCACGTGTGTGACAGTAACAGTGCTCGTGACATTCAAATGCCAGAGGCTGCAGGCACATTTCCAATCTAGAAGCTGCTTAGTGCACATTATTTACCTACTGCCTATTTTGCCAATAAAAATTCTGATGCTCAGAGTGGTTGGGTGACTGGCCTGGGATCACACAATGTGTGGCAGGCTCCAAGAGCGCAGACCTCTCTCCAAATGCCACTGGAAGAGAATCCACAAGAGAACAAGAACCCACACTCCCAGCTGGAGGCAAAGGGTCTCTCTCGGGATTCAATGAAGTGCTTCAACAGCCTAATTTGGCTGGAAGACCCTAGAAGGAAACTGGCCTCTTTCTTCTGGTTGTGCTGGTCCCTGGCTGGACACTCAACGTTTCTAAGTATGGCATGGGACACTTCAGGCTGTCTGCAGATGGGCCCTGGCATGGCTTCTCTTGCTGGGCAGAGCGGGCAGCTTGGCAGCTGGGGAGCTGGAAGCCTGCTTAGCCACTTAGCTACTGCTAGGAGAGTTGAGATGCCACTGTCCCCTCAGACTAAACGGTCACACTTCTCAGGAGGATAGCCAGAGTACTTGCCTCCAGTGAGGATGACACAGGCTCCTAGAATGTTGGTGGCTGTCACAGCTGCTCCTTACCATCGGAAGCCATCCGTCATGGGCACTGTGGCTCCTGGCTTGGCCAGGTCCCACAAACAAGGCTGGCTCTAGATCCCTGCTCCACAGTGACAGCTGGGGGCCTCAGTGCCAGGGGAAACAGGACAGATGTAAACCCTCTGGTCCTCAGGCATGAGGCCAGGGACAAGCATGAGCTGAAGGCAGGACAGGAGCTCATTCATTCTGGGCCAGCTCTGAGACATGGGGGCTGCAGGTTCTGCCAAGGGGCCAGGGCAAAAGGGAGGACAGGAAGGGCTCTGCGTGTCTCCTCCTACCCAGCCTGCCCAGAACGGACCTGCTCAGGGCAGCACAGTCTTGTGGTGGAGAGGCCCAGAGCCTAGCACATGAAGCATTGCAGAAATTTCCTCTGTAGGGCAGCACAAGCAGTGCCCCATTCCAGACGGAGACCCCAGAGGGCCCCACTGAGGCTCTATAGCTCCAGGGGATTTAGGGATGAGGACTGGAACTCAGGGAGAAGTTATGGTGTGAGTCCCACCTCTACATCGCAAAGAGGAGAGTAGGGAATGCATTCCTTTGGGCCTCCAATCACATGACCAAGGCTCAAAAGGAGCCCACAGAATCCTGCTGTGTTTCTCTTGGACTGTTGGACGAATGACCCCAAAACCTAGGAAATCTAAGAACATATACTGGGCCCGCACCCTACTCTGACTGCAGGGCAGACACCAGGGCAGACTGTATCTCTAAGGTCAGATCAAAAGTCACATGGTGGGGTCCACACATGCTGGGCAGCTAGTGAGAAGCCAGAGGTGCCAGCCCATAGGAAAATGAGCTCACCTGGGTCGGGGGCACTCAGCCCAGCTGCCCTGGAGAGAATGGCATGAGGCACCCACAGGGCAACTCAGTGCCCAGAAAGAAGATTGCCCATGCCCGGTCATAAGGACAATAGTGATTAAGTAACAGCTTCCCAGATGTCTTCCCTTCTGCTCCCAGTTAGGATGGGGTCAGAACTGGATGACAGGAGGAGGAGGAGGAAAAAGAGAAGATGCCATCTCCCCTTCCCACCCCAGGGCTCCTGCAGGCACCACTGAAAGCAGCCGTGGGGAAGCAAGCGTGGGCATCCCAGATGCCGCAGGGGGAACACACACACACACCGGGCAGCCACACATGCCCTGGGGCAGGAGACACTGAGGGCTTGGCTAGCATGGGTGGCTTTGCGGAGGGCCGTGCTCCACACTGGGTACCCGCCGGAAGCAGGGAGAGTGCTGTGAACAGATGTCCCCACCTTACCTGCAGGGAGGACCTCCCAGGGAGAGGTAAGGTTGCCACCTTGCTCATTTTACCTAAGAGGGGATGTTTGCTGCTGTCTGGTGCCGGGCCCTGGATTTTGTCAGTGATGATACAGTTCTAAGAAGCCTTATCCTGTACTCATCATAGTTGAGGGGGATCTAGCCTGGCACTGGTTCTCTGCGAGGTTGTTGGTATCCGCAGGACACCAGGCGGAGGGCAGTGCCAGGCAGCTCCAACAGTACCAGGCCCAGCTCCAGGGCCAGGGGCTGCTTTCTTCCTTCTCAGTGACGACAGCAAACTTTAGCGTGGCCTGGAAGGCCCTGTCTGGTCTTTCTTCTTGCCTGTCCAGACGCACGGCCCTGCTAAATAAAATGCATAGGAGGCCATTGCTTTGAACCATCCTCCTGGACTGGACTCCAGTGGACTAGACCAAACCAGAATGGAGTCATTCATACTGAGTACCACGTAGCCAAACTGAACTCCAAACCAGGCCGATTTCCAAACAAAACCAGCAGATTGGCAGTGACCAAGCAAGAGTCCCAGTGGGTCTGAGCCGGCGTGCTAAGGGGTTTTCTGTTTTAACCCTCCCAGGAAGGAAACTTTAAACCAACCCATCTGCTCTGGGTTCTGTTTTTGTTTTCCGGAGCCCTTCTGTCTATAAAGATAAACTTTTCTGCTCACCTCATCCACCCGAGCACTCATTCTATTTTAGAACCACAAATAAAAGCCAGTTAAGATCTTTAAGCTGAATTTGTTGTCATTTTCTCTTGTAGTTTGTTGACGTTACACCGGTACACCGCCTTTTCATGTCTTCAATGCTCCCTTTCCTGGGTCCTCCATCCTCCCACCTCCCTCCAGGTCTCAAATGTCTTCCTTCACAGCATCCCCAGGACAAACTCCCCTAGCTCCAGCCACTGTCTCCCACTGCTGAAATGGTGCATCTGTTTCTGTGGGCCCCTCCCATGACAGCCCCATTTAAATAGCAAATGCCACCAAAGCACAGCTGTTTCCTCTTTTGTTCACCACTGATTTCCAGCACCTACTTCAGTACCTGACACCCACTTAATAACTGTTGGATACTTATATTCCCCAAGAAGAAAACAGGCCAAAAGATTCACTGGGAGCACTGCCTGCAGTCAGGTATTGGGAAGGATTTGTGAATCAGGGTAGAGATACTGTGATCAACTGGTGATGTCTGACACAGGCAGGGTACTGGAAGGAAGCACACAGAAGCCCACACCTAGAACCATGATCTTGAACAAGAAAACGCAGAACACTCTCCCTCATAGGTTACAGAGCAGACTGCAGAGAAATATTCATCTGCACAAATTTTACATATTTGAAAGATCATCTGATAAATTTAAAGTATGCATTGGCATTACTCACTAAAACAGGTTTAAAATAAAAAATTCCAGGTCAAGGCAGGCATGGTGGTCCATTCCTACGATTACAGTACTCTGAGAGGCTGAGGACGAAGGATAGAGAGTTCTAACCCAGTCAAGGCAATTTAGCAATTTATGGAGACTGTGTTAAAATTAAAAATAAATAAGTAAAGAGGGCTAGAAGTATAGCTCAATGCAAAGGCACTGGGTCCAGTCCTCAGTAATGAAAAGAAGAAAAAGAAAGAGAGGAAGGAAGGGAGGAGGGAAGGAAGGAAGAAAAGAGAAGGGAAAAGAGAAGGGAAGGGAAGGGAAGGGAAGGGAAGGGAAGGGAAGGGAAGGGAAGGGAAGGGAAGGAAATCTAGGCTGATTACATCAAGACAGAAAGTTTTGGCTTGGAAATGGCTACTGACTTTGAATATTAACCAGAATATTGATTTCCTGCCATGTTAGGGAACGTTTTTAGTTCTCTGCACACCCCTCATGAGTGAATAAGACCTGAGCAGGCACACTACAGCAATTCTAAATTAAAAGCAACTTCACATTCAGACACATTTGGAGTTGACAACCAATTCAAAACCAAACTATCAAGCAGCAACACGGCGGTCACAACATCCCACAGAACTCCCAGGGCTGCCACACGCACAGGGCTGACTCCCTTTCAAGGTTTTAGGTGATAAACGCTGTACTTTTCACAGAGAGAGGCAAGAATGTGCAGATATCCCAATCTTTCTGAAGCACATTTTTTAGGTCCCGTTCTGGACCCTGACTCACCATCCGTACTCTGCCTCATGTGCAGAATTGTTGCCTGCAGAACAGCCCTGTGAGTCACCATAGGACTCACTCCCTCGACCACCCAGACCCACGTGACACTCTCCAGAATGGACTGGAACGCCCACCCTTAGCAGAGCCGGGCTTGAGAGGGGAGTAGGCAGGGTCCAACTGCAACAGAACCCTTCCTCTAAGGTGGTCTCACCCATCCATCCTCAGACACCCGGCCAGGCAAACCTCTTCTGGGTCCAGGGGCTCCGGAAAGAACCGTTCACATCAGATGACCATCCCAATGGGCAGCCAAGCGTGCAGAAGGAGCGCCTGACACTCAGACCCAGTCATGAGGGACTTTTCCCATAGGTAGGGTCCCTCGTGAGGAGTGTCACACCACAGGAGCCCTTAGCATCAAATGTGGCTCCACTGGTCCTCACAAGAGCAGCCCTTCCCCAGATGTGAGCTGGCTGACGCTCATCTCCCACGGGCACACCCTGGTGATGAAGCTGAATGCCTTGGGCCAGGACTCCCACTTGTCACAAATGAACGATGGCACAGGTGTTGTTCTCATCTGATTCCACTGTGAAGAAAGTGGGCACGGTGATGATACGGCTTTTCACCTGGAAGCCCCGGGGTGTCATGCCATCAGCAATACCAGTGGGGTTTGGCTGGCCTAGGGTCCTGTCCATGTGTCACATGTAGAAGATGGTGTGGGAGGGGAAATTGAGTCCAGTAATTAAATTCACAGCAGACTCACATTTTAAACCAGAGCTTACAATTCATTCATTTACATTTAGGGTGCTCTTCTCAGGGGGCTGAGACATTGATTCCCTGGGAGGAGTCTGGCTGGAATTTCTAGAGAGCCAGGATATTGATTGGAATGGCACCAGGTGAGCATCAGATGGGAACTCAGAGGGCGGGAAATGGGGAGAGGGGGGGTTCTACCCCCAGACCAAGGTGGAGCCCTAAGAAGTTTGGAGCTCCGATTGGACATCATCTTCCTGGATCTGAGGGACAAATCCAGACAGCCACTCCCTTCCTGAGCTTCCTCCCTCCATGCCAGTGGGCTTCCAAGTATGTGTTTAACTATGACCACCCTTTTAACAATGAAATAGCATACAGATCAGTAACATATAAACAGAAAGAAGCAGAAGTTCACAGGTGTAAGTGTATTTTATGTGTTCAACTATAAAACTATGGTGGAACAGCATAAAAATCATTAACTAGGCAGGTTGCCGGCCTTCACCCTCCCTATCTCTGTCAGAGGCCAAAGTCAAGGGGGTGGATTATCAGAAGAGGAAAAGTGAACAACAAGGACAGAGAACAAGCAGCAAATACAGGGAGGAGGAACTGGTGAGTGGGGGGGCAGATAATAACCTAGGAACATGAGCATTTCCCTGGGATTTCAGAGTGTTAAAAAATGGGAACGTACATGGAGATGTCAGTAAAAACTGCAATGGGCCAAATACTTACTTGTTTAGAGAAGATGTAAGTAAATGTGAAAATCATTATCTAATTTGTGTTTCTTTCAGTTTGAGATCTATTTGGGCCTGGACCATGCCAAGGATGCAGTTAAAAATCTGGGTTTGGTTGATGGATTCCTATCAGCCTTGCTTTCCTATTTACTTTTGCATTTTTTCTAGTTAGAGCATATTAAGGAAATTCTGACTCACACAGATGATTAGTTTGAATAGATAGCAGTTAAGAACTTTGTGCTAGAGATGGCAAAGGCTCTGCTCAAGTTTAAGATTTGCACTAAATCAAGTTAACTAGCACCACAAGTCAGTGCATTGGTGGCCTCCAACATAGGATAGGCAAGCGCCTCTCCACCACGGCATAAATTGTGAGAAGTACATCATTAAGACAATTTCATCATTGTGCTGCCACTATAGAGCAGACTCAACCCATCTGGGATGGTTAGGTCAGTGACATAGATCTCCTGGAGCTTTCAGTGATAACAGTCACCTGTAGTGCATGTACCACAGCTTCACCAGCACTGGTCTACATCAGCCACTCCGCTGGATGCCATCATGGGAATTGGAACATGAACTGGAGAACGTGCTGTTTAATATTTGGCAGAGTACACTTTTACATAATAATTAAAAATATAGTATATGCCGGGTGTAGTGGAGCACGCCTGTATTCCCAGCACTTGGGAGGCTGAGACAAGAGGATCACCGTGAGTTCAAGGTTGGCCTGGGCTACATAGAGAATTTGAGGCTGGCCTGAACTACATAGCAAGACCCTGTCTCCTAAAATGTGTAGTACAGTCAATATGCAAATCAGCAACAGCTGTTTATTGTCACTATCAAGTGTTATACACTGTGCATAATTGTGTGTGCTGTACTTTCACCACCACAAGCACATGACGTCACGAAGCAATTGCAATCTCTTGGCTCCACTGTAACTTTACTGGATCCCTGCTGTACATGTGGCCCATCAGCCGCTGATGTCACTTGCAGTGCATGACGTAATTCGTCACACTGAGTGCATGTGAGTGTGTATGTGTCTTCGTCACTTTCCTTGTCGCTGAGATATGTCCGACACCCACAATTTAAAGGAGGGGTGCAGGCACCAGTTGCCACAATCCAGAAAAAGAGTACTGATGTCAACAAGGACATGGCAGCTTAGTAACGTGATGAAAGAACAAGTTGAAGCGCTCAGTCAAAACACGCGGGGGGACAGCAGGCCTCAACAGACCCCAATAAATGATCTGCTGATTTATTTATGTCCTGGAATTTTCAGACTTCCTTTCACGAAAACCACCCGTCACATCACTAGGTATCTTGAAAAACAAGGCCAGGTGTGAGGGCCTTATCTCCGGCCGCGAGCAGCTAGTGCACGGTCCCTGTCTGAACGACCTCGTACACAATTCATGAAGCAGCCCATTCAGCCTGGCCCAGCAGGCCCGGACTTTGCGGAGTGAGCTCCTCCTTGGCCAGGTGCAGAGTCCTAGAACAAAGACCCGAGGGCCACTGCCATGTGGCCCAGGCTGGCCAGGTGCTGGGGCCCCAGGGAATCATATTTGGTGGCCGGTTTATCTTCCGTCCTGGCTGAGATCACTGGGCGACAGCCAGGCCCCAGGAGCAGCTTGGAAACGCTCAGGATGCGGAGGAGGCGCCAGGGCTCAGCAGCAGCTGTTCTCAGGCCCTGTGGCTCCCATGGGTACTGGCCGAGGGCAGCACTGGCCCACAGGCTGCAAACAAAGGTGACCTGTGCACAGAAGTTGCTCCTGCTGTCCTTTACCTGAAGCCTGAAATTCCAACCCCTTAACGTACTGGCTGCCCTCAGCACACTGGCCGCCCCTGTGTTTGTCTGGGGACTTGCCAGCTGCCTCTGACACCCTCCTTGCACCTGTCTCCTCCTTCCCCTCCGGAGCCTGCTTACTGCAGCTCAAACACTGAGCTCCCCACATCCAGCTGTACCACCCTCCTGGGATCCCCTGCCCTACTCACAGCCTTTACTGTTACCGGGGGACCACCAGACACCTTGACTTTCCCGGGGCCATTAGCACCTCAAAAACTCCATGCTGGTGTCCCGATATGTCATCCAGCTGCCCTTTGCTGACCACTAACAAAAGCAGCCAGAAGCTCAATCCAGCATCTCAGCGACTTGGGAAGAGCCCCTTCCCACAGGAACTGTAATGGCTGGGCCGCCCCAGGGCGCAGGGTGGTTGGTAGGGAGCTGGGCACTGGGGCTGTGAACAGCTCGCAGAGGACCTCATGTGCAGGTTTGGGGAGCCCAGGGAGCTGAGGGCTCAAGCTGACCCTTGCCCAGCCAGCCCTGTACCTGCCGGGAGCGTGCGAGGGAAAGGGGTTTGGTAGCAGCCCCAGCCTGGGGAGGGAGAGGGAGCTCGGTTACCCATCGCAGGCAGGCCGCTCCCGTGAAGCTGGCTGCTCACTGGGAACGGAGCTGCACAGCTGCTGGGCAGGACAGCAAGATGTACTGGGCCACCCACCTGCCACAGCGGGAGGGCACAACTTACAAAGCAAAGCATGCAATGTCTGCACTGGGCGGTTTCTGCTTCTCCACAGGAGGATGCCCCAAAGGCTTGCCCCACCCTCAGGACAATTTTGGGGTATAAGGTGCTCAAAGCATCCCGGACCTCTGGATCCCAGAAGCCAGCCCTGTCTGACCTGGGCACTAGTCTAGGGTCTGTAGCTCCTCCCATTCCCAGGAAGGGTGGACGGAGGGCTTTTCTCAAGTGAGAAGTAACATCTGTATCCTGATGGAG
The DNA here is from genome assembly GCF_000276665.1 of Chinchilla lanigera. Classification (NCBI taxonomy): domain Eukaryota; kingdom Metazoa; phylum Chordata; class Mammalia; order Rodentia; family Chinchillidae; genus Chinchilla; species Chinchilla lanigera. The sequence continues at coordinate 28,015,006 of NW_004955416.1, forward strand.
AGGGGGAGGGCCCCTTCCTGTTCATTCACTTGCTCTACACACTTGGACGATGAGCCTCCCAGGAGCCAGGTGCCATCCTACACCCACCAAGGGACATCCTGACATGCCACACCTGGTCCCTCCCCAGAAAGATCTGCTCAGGTGGGACGATTAACACGGTTAAATAAGCACACCAATAAATGAGCAGGGCTGTGCCAGATTGCAGTAGGCGGTAGGCAGCTCCTTGGGCCCTCGGGACACGGGCCTAGAGCGAGTCATCCACTGTCAGACTGGGTGGTCAGGAAGCTGGAGGGGGTGTTTGCCAAGCTCCCCATTTGCTGACCCTGCCTGGCTCGGGTGGAGGGGTTAGGAGAATTCTGAGAAGCACTGAGGCCCCATCATCCACCACACTGCAGCTAATGGATTAGAATCCAGGCTGGGGCTGGGGTCCAGTCCTGAGCCTTTTCTTAAATTCCCCAGGGGCTGCTTCCGGGCAGCCCGGCAACATAGTAGGGGAAGCCGTGCAGGAAGGCAGCAGGCCCATAGGATGGGCTCTTTGGGGTGAGGCAGCCCTGGGTTGTGATCCTAGCTGTCAAGTTACTTAACCTCTCTGGCCTGTGATTTCTTAACTGCAAAATGGGTTGATACTCACTGTCTGGACACGGTGTCCATGGGAACCCAGGAGGGTTAAATTGAGTCCTTCTCCTCGCCGGCACCATGTAGTAAAGAGTCCAGGATGACAGGCAGCAGCCCCTGGCGTGATCTGCAGTCCTGGGCCTAACTTTGGTCTTCCTGTGTGTAAAATGGGGAGCACCACAATCTGCCCTGGGGTCCTGGACAGCCATGGCTGCTTGGCGCCCTCCAGGGTGAACTGGGGAGCCTCGGGCCTCCCACAAAGCACTGCAATGAGTATGGACAGTCAGGCTTTCAGAGATGACTTGCAACCCCGTGGCGGCTTTTCTGGGATGTGGGAGCCGTTATTGTTGAAAGAACTGCTTTCATGGAAATGGGGTGAGCAGACAGGCCACCCCTGAGCTGTGGTTTTCACAGAATATCCCTTGCCCTCACCAAGCTGCTCCAGGGCCCTGATGTCTCAACTCCCTGAGCTGATATTTATCAGAGAGCTCAACGGCCAGCAACCGTGGTGATAGGAAGGCCCTCAAGAAAGGCCAGGCTCGGGTCCCCAGGATTCACCCCAGTCTGGAAGGCACAGGAAGCCATGTCTGAGAAACTGAAACCTGGATAGGACTTCACAAATGCTCGTTCTCCTGGCTTCCAGGCAATCCACACAGAAGCTACCTCCCCTCCTCTGTTCTCCGCTCTCCAGATTCCCAGAGCCCCTCACCAGGGAAGGCTACATCTCTGGGAGTGAGGTACTGGGATGGGGAAGGTTTGGTTTTCCTGCAGCACATCCCACACCCACTCTCTGCCCTGTCTCACATCACCCTGGACCTGCAAAAATGCGTCTCTGCCCTCCCAAATGGCAGGACAGGCATCCCTCACTCCCGTTACAACAGCCTGCCCACCAGCCCCCTCCACGGATGAACAAGAGTCACCAAGGCAGGGACAAGTGGCAGAGACTGGTCACTTCCCCCCCAGTTCCCAGGCTGCTTTGCGAAGGAGCTGACCTGGACATCGGGAGGCCATAGGCCCTGGGCTTATTGGCCAGGCCTGCAGGGGTTGCACCAATGGAAAGGGGAGGTGTCCAAGGCCACGGCTGCCACCTCGAGGACTCCCATGCAGGTCCAGGTCCTGCTCAGGATAGCTGTGTGGCCAAGGAAGCTGGGTGTCCTCACCGAGGGTCCCCATGGGTCTGCCATGTCCTGGGCCTCCCTGATGAGGTTAGCCCAGATCGCCATAGGTTCCCAGCTTGGGGCCACCACAGGGACAAGAAGCCACACTCAGCAGAGGCTGTAGGCACATCCTGCTCCCTGTTGCTTTGGGGGTGCTGGAGCGCCCTGTGCTGAATTCCTGACATTCATCTTCTCAGGGGCGTAGGGACCAAAGGGCTAGAGGCCACAGAGAGCAGTGTAGCCATCTGTCCACACTTGGCTGGCTCCCCCAGCCGGGGCCTGAACCCCTCTGCACCTCCGGGCACCACAAGGCCCTGCCCCGGGCTTGGCTCCTATTAGGTAGTCACGACTCCAGGTTCCAGAAGCACGCTGAGGCCAAACAGCCTGGAGACCTGTCAGGCTGCGCAGGCTCTGACTCTCTGGCCCTCGTAATGCCCTGGGACCCTGCATCTGCCAGGACTTCAAGGTGATCTGGGCCAGCGCTTTGCAAACTTTTGTTTAACGTAAGTTTTCCTGAAACAAAATAGGACGTGGACACACAACCCATGAAGCCGTCAGAAAGGCAGGTGTGGGTGTGGGGTACCCCCGGGCCCACCGGCTTCTAAGACAACCTCCAGGAACCCCATGGAATGGTCTGATGGAGTCCAGCATACACACACTCGGTTCTGTAGGGGCAGAACTGAGGCTATGGAGGCAATGCGTGCAGAGGTGGATGTGAACTGCTCCCCCTGCCCCAGCCTGCCCCCCACGCGGCCCTGTCACACTGGAAATCCATTCACACAGCTCCTGCAGTGTGCAAACCTGTGCAACGCTGGTGCGGACCTTACTTCTGCTCTGACAGCCAGCCGTTGTAAATCCCAGCCTCCTCCTTGTGAGCACTCGTAAGTCTTCCCCGGGAGGAGCTGGCTTTGAACTGGTGGAGAACAAAGGCCCTTTTGTGACTTGCTTTTGGGAAGAGAGATGGGGGAGAATTACATAAATAATATGAAAAGCACCAACCCCAATTTTATTTTGCAACCTCTCTCGTGAATATGAAATAAAAACCACTTTATTTTGAAAAGCTCGGGAGAGCCAAGTTTCTCCTGCCTGGACGCCAAAGCCCGGGACGGGGCTGGGCTGAGACAGGACAGTGGCTGTGGTATCCTGCTGCTGGGCAGCTGTGAGCACATCTGGCTGCTCTGGGCCCTGCTCAGCGTGAATCAGGCTTGTTGCCAGCTGCGAGAAGTTGAAATTGTGTATGAAAAAGGTCACTGCTTTACCATTTGGAGCTTTAACAATTTACTTTTTCCCCCACTTCCTCTGCTACTCTCAACCACGCGTGTCCTCCTGAGTTCCCCTCCAGCCTTCTGCTGCCAGTGCTCCCTGCAAAAGGGCCAGCCCTGGGGTCCTGTGGGAGCCCGGGCACTGCATCTGTCTGCAGCCTGGCCACGCCAGCTCACTGCTAGCTGTGCTGTGCTCTCTGCTGTGATGAGCCCATGTCACCTTCTGTGGGAAGCCCTGCCCCACTGCCCTCCTCCAGGACCCAACACAGGGCAGTGTGGCCTGGTCTCATGTCTACCCCCACAGCAGCACCTGTGACTGGAGACATAACTCACCCTGGTGCCCCCAGCACCGGACCCAGGACCCGGCACGTCAGCAGCCTGGGGTGGACGGCCAGGGTGGAGCAGGTTCACACACTCTTAGCTCTCTATGTCTTATGTAATAGTCAAGACACTTCCAGCTGCAGGCCACCTGCCATAAGAAAAATGAGAGGATATCGTGGGGCTTATAGGTTCAGATGTCTGAGATGCTTGAGTTGATGGTTTCAGGTACGGTTTGATCGAGGGTCTCTCTCAGCCTCTCTTTCTCTGCCTTGTCACAGGCAGACCACCCCCACATGAGACAGGCTGAAGCGGTACACCCTTCCATCTTAGCAATCCTGTTGAACAGCCTCTCTGCCTGCACAGCTTGGCAAGGCAAATTCTCAGCCCCGCACCCCCAGTCCGTCGGGGCTGGAGGCAGGATCTCATCTCAGAAAGTAAACACCCTGGCAACTCTCGCGAAGCAGAGACCTAAAGGGGGAGGTGTGCCTACTGCTGCCGGCAGCTCACTGTGCTCCCTGGCGTGGGTCCAGGCATGAACGTTCTGATATATTTTACATCTCCTTTATTAATACTACACATCATCTACTTCCAAGACAGAGCCAAGGCTTCAGTCTACTGGGCCCCGCCTGTGATGCTCCCAGAGAGCTTTCACAGCGCTGTGGCTTCCACAGTGAGCTCACAATGGGGGGATGAGGCCGGGGGGCTGAGCGACTGATGAAGGCCACCACCGAGCAAGGCCTCCTGACCTTGCGCACCGTCATCACCTCCTGAAGCTGAAGAGCTCCTGGGTTTCCCACCGCTTTGGGGGAAGGGGGAGAACAAACAAATGCAGGTCTGGCCAGGAGGGTGTCTTCTGCCCCTCGGGTCACATGGGCACAGCCCTTGTGACTAGCTCCACCCAATGAGGTCCCACCTCCTAGTAAGCGCCCATGGACCTAGGAAGTCAATGGGTTAATCCACTTGAGGAAGTCAGAGCCCTCCTCATCCAACCACTCCTGAACACCTATCAGCTGGCAACTTATCCTTCAATACAGTGAGCCTTTTGAGGGCCACTTCAGGTAACAACCATAACAGGTGTGGTTCCCGCGCGGCAGTCTTTGCTTAGAACATGGCTGCCAGGCTGCCTCAACCCTCACTCTTAGGGGCAGGGAAGACAGGAACAGGGAAGGCCGCAGGATCCCAAGGCCTGGAGCAGACAGTGGCACAACCGGCCCTGGCTTTGAGGTGCCCGGCTGGGCAGCGGGCTGCAGCAGGACATGAGGCAGGGCGTAAGGGCTGCCCTTCCGAGGGCAAATGTTCCATTCTTGGGACAGAGGGCTTGAATGTCATTCTGATTCCCCCCACTTATATGCGGCCCCAGGTTAGAGACTATAAGGTTCTCTTGACACACGCACCCTGGGCAAAGATGATCTCCTCGCCTGTGCCTCTGAGCTTCCCCCTGCTCTGAGGCCGTGACTCCCCACCCCAGGCTGTCCCTGAGGCCCCTCACCCCGGTCCCACCCCTTCCTCCCCTTCCCTGGCCAGTGTCCCACGTCTTGGGCCTCTACCACGGTTGCCATCCGGTGGCCTGGGTCCGAGGAGGTGAATGGGCTGCTCCCCTATCCACGCTCTGTGCAAACACACAGCCCTGAGTTCAAGCAACGACAACAGAGGGGACATTGCAGGTGCAGAGGGCTGAGTCCAAGCAGCAGAGCTGGAGCAGACGTTGACCTGCAGCAAACCGTGTCACCTGCCAGTTAAGGCTGTTAGTTTGAATTTCATTCCTCTTTCCATTTTGTTTGCATTAGGTTCCAAATCGGTCTTAGTGGTCTGAGTCCGTGACAGCAGTGAGCATGGGGGTTATGCCTGATTTCATGGTTTCATGTATTTAAGTAACAGTATAATAAAAATGATTTAAACAGGGGACCAGAGAATCTTTCTTTCTAAAATGGGAGTGGAGACGCCCTTTGGGTTTGAGGGACACTATAATAAATAATCAGTCCCTTGGAGGTGTCATTAGCCAGTAATAAGCAACTTAACAAGGAAGTGGCCAAGAAGAGGTTTGAAAAGACAGACAACTCTGAGGTTTTGTTTTGTTTTGTTTTGTTTTTGCAGTGCTGAGGATAGGATCCAGGGCCTCACACATGCTAGACAAATGTCCTACCACTGAGCCACACCTCCAATCCTTTCTTTTCCGTTCTATGTCTTTTTTTCCCCCATTACTGAGGCTTGAACCCAAGGCCTTCACATTGAGCTATATCCGAACCCATTTTATAATTTCTTTTGAAACAGGATCTTGTGAAATTGCCCAGGTTGGTGTTGAACTGGTGATACTCCTGCCTCAGCCTCAGAGTAGTGGGATTACAGGCATGTACCATTGTGCCCAGCACAACTCCAAGTCTGAGCTATGTTCCTTTATGAGCTCTGAACTGGGGGAAGGGGTGTGGTTTCCACATCTGAAATGGGAGTTGAGGCCTCCATCTCAGGGGCCAGCTGTCCCTCTGGAGGCGGTCAGTGCAGCACAAGGCAGGTGGTCTGTGCCTCCAGGAACCCCCCACCCCAGGCAGGCCCTCTCCATTCGGTGGGGACGCCAGGCCCTGTGATGGTAGGACAGAAGTGCTCCTGGGGGTTTGGGTCAGTGCCAAGGCCCTCCAGGGCCGGCTGTCCACTCTGCTGCAGGCCAAGGATGCCCCCAAGGGTAAACTCAGACCACCACATCCTCCAATGTCAAAACAAAGCAATTCACTCGCTCCTCATTTCCAGGGCCAGACTCTGGCTGGGGCAAACAGGTGTGACCCCAAGACCTGGGGCTGGAAGGAAGTACAGACAGAGCCCGAAGCATCCAGGCTAATCCAGGCTGGAGGGTCACGTGCTCCTCTCTGAGGCCAGAGCCTGCTGACCTGCGCTGAGGTCAGTGTGGCCAGCAAGTGCCTGCAGGAGCCTGGGTCCTCCAGTCCCTGCCGGCCAGAGGAGCCCAGTGGGAGGTGGTCAAGCTGGCAGGGCAGCCCAGAAGCCAGAGGGCAGGGCTGCAGGCTTCTAAGTGAGTAGCTGTGATGACCAGCGGCCTGGCTGCCGGCATGGCCCCTCCCACCATGGCCCACCAGTCACCCTCGCCATGGGGACATGGGCCCCGAGTCCACCCAGCAGGGTCTGGTAGGATTAACTGACAAGGTGAAGATCTGATTTATTTTTACTTTTCAGGACTGCCCCCACCAAAGTGAAGGCTGCTATTTAACCAGCAGCCACTAAAAATAAACGTTTAAATACCACATTTGTGCAGCTGAGCCAGGCTGGGCCGCACCTTAGAGGTCTGCTGTCTCCCTCAGTTGGTGGGGACAATGACAGCTTCAAGGGCCTAGCGCCCCAGCACTGGAGGAGGCAACCTTGGCGCTGTAAGAGGATAAGCCTTCACGTCTCTGTACACCCTTTTCCAGAGTCTGAGGGAAATGGTGACCAGCTAGTATGAAGAACAGAGGGCCAAAACAGAACATGCTTTTCCAGAGAGAGTCCTCGCCACGGGAGGGTTGGCGGACCTGGAAGAGACCCCTCAACCACCCAGTACACTGCTGGCCCCACCGGGACACCAGAAACCAGTAACATGGCCAAGGCCAAGGTTGGAACCACACAAGGCAGCTAGGAGGGAACCAGCCTGGAGTGAAGAGTTCCCACTTGGCCGGTGCCACACTGCTGTTCCTCAGCCTGGAGATTTCCAAAGGCACCTGTCATCCTTAGGAAGCTGGACGGTGGGTACAGTGAAGGCTCTGTCCTGAGCATCTGGGGGGACAAAGAGACACAGAAAGTGAAGAGAGAAAGAAACAGGGAGAGAGCTAGAGGGACAGAGAGAGAAAAGAGTCACAGAGGAGAGACAGAAAAGGTGAGGGAGAGAGAAGGGGAGAGAAAAGAAGACACAGATCTTGCTCAGGCAGAGCAAGGGAAGAGTGGGTCCAGCTTTGGCAGGTGATTGGACCATGGGGTCACTCTAGTCATCAGTGAATGGATCCACGGATGAATTCATAGCTGAAGGTGCCATTAGAAGGTGGGGCTGAGAAAGCAGACCATGTCCTGGGTAAATCTGGACAACTCTGGGTTAACTGTACAGCTAAGCGGCTTTGGGAAATTGATATAGTTGAGCTCCCTGACGAGATTGATGGTTTTGACCCAGTCATATACGGGTTTAGCTGTGAGGTAAACAACAGTGAAGCATAGCAGGCTTGGAAAGGTTTGTCTGAAGTTCCTGCCTCCTTGCTCACTGTTCTTTTCCTTTTAATCATTGCTTTTGCTTCTGTAGCTTTGCTTTGTGCTGATTTCCAATGAAAAATTTCCCCATAGGATAAAGACAATATAAATGTAGAATCGGAGCTTTGTTCTGGGTTCTTGGGTGGACACTAGTTGTTCTAGGGACACCAGCAATAAAACTGCCCTTTCTTTTCCTCCTCCGTGTCTGTGTGGCTTTGTTTGGGATCTCCTGCAGTCTCCTGTTTTGGGGCCTGCTCAGCAGGGGTGAATCACTGTGGATATGACCTGCCTTGGAGTCAGCTGGTCATGGACTAAACCCTCTGAAACTGTGAACCAAATAAACTCCTTCACTTTGAGAATGTCAGGTATTTTGTCCCTGAAACAAGAAAGCTGACCAATACACAATGGCTTCCTAGATATGATACCATAAGCACAACAATACATTCATGGATATCCTCAAAATTAAACACTCTTGTGCTTTAAGGACATTATCAAGAAAGGGAGGACATTTCACAGAATGGGATAAAATACTTCCAAATCTGATAAGAAATTTGCTTCTGGAATATATAAAGAATTCTCAAAACTCGCTAATAAAAACAAACCTCAATTTAAGAATGGCCAAAGGACTTGGATAAGTACCGTTACGATCTATATCTGGGTGTCCCTGCAAAGCCCCATGCACTCACTGGTGGGGACTGGTGATCAGATTACGGGAGCACTACAGGTGGCTTGACACTGGGAGGCGGGGCCTCGTCAACAAAGGTGGGCCACGGGGGCATGACCCAGAAGGGCACCTCCCCCTCCCTGGCTCCTTCCTAAGCTCTCTCTACTTCCCTGTCACCATAAAGCAAGCAGTGTTCCCTTTACCCTCACCCCACCCATGGGGTCACTGGCTTGGAGCTAGCCAACCACGGACTGTAAGCATGAGGACAAAATAAACCTCTCCTCCTTTAAATTGTGAATGCCCCTTATTTTGTCTCAGAAATGAGGAAAGTGACTAAGACAGATATTCAAAGAAAATTACAAACGGCCAAATAGCACATGACAAGCCATCAGGGAAAGGTAAAGCAAAACCACCATAAGCTATCACTCTGCACCTACTCAATGACTATGATTGTTTAAAGGCAACTGATAAGTATTGGTGAGAATGTAGAGAAACTGAAATTCTTACACACCGGGGGCTGGGATATTAAGTGATACAGCCACTTGGAAAAATAGTTTGGCAGTACCTTAAAAAGTTAAACAGAGTGTCCATAAAACCAGAAATGCCATTTCTAGGTATGTAACCGAGAAAATGGAAAATATTTGGCTTTTTTACAAAATCTCATACAAGAATCTTCATAGAAGCAGTGTTCACAATAGACAAAAATGGAAATAACCAAATAAATGCCCATCAGTTTATGAATGGGTAAACAAAATGTAATGTTTGCATATAGAGGAACATTGTCCAGTCATAAAAATGAAGTTGTGACATGCTACAATACAGTTTAACCCTGAAAACATTGTGTGCAAGAAACCAGACACGAAACAATCACGTAGTACATGATTCCATTTATATTAAATTCCTGGAAGAGACAAACACAAAGTTTAGTGGTTTCCTGAAGCTAGAGGATGTGAGAGATGACTACTAATGGTGTGAAATTTATTTTTCAGGTGATAAAATGTTCTAGAATTGTATCTAATGGCTGCATTTAAAAATGGTGAATTTAATGGAATATGGATTGTATCTCATTAAAAACACAAACCATTTGCAAAAGGTAAAACTTATGCAACTACTATATAATTTCTGTAATATTTACTTTTCTTAATATATTCTTTAGATTTTAATTAACAAGTTAAAAAGGCACATTTCCTTTTTAAAGACATTGTTATAATTTAACAAAATATTTCATATATAAACTAAAGTTTGCCCTCACCTTGTAGCGTTCACACTTATTCTGTTGTAAATTTTACACACAAATAAAACTTTCAATGATCAGACAGAACGGCCGGATTGAAGTAATCCCTGTTTTGAATCTCCTCCTTGGTAATCCCTGTGCTATTATTGTTTTGTCAAAACTGCTGTTGAAATGCAGGAATTCATAGTACGGCAGGGGTTGGACACATGAATTATACCCCAGATGGCTGCGGATCTGTCACAGCTTACTTTGGAAAAGCACATTTCTGGACTAACTGCATATCCAGAAGTTCTCCCAATTAAATTTCATGGAGAAGACAAAGTTTGCTAAGGGATAAATTTTTTAAAAATCATATCAGTGTGTGGTATCTGTATACTCACAGTAACCCTAGCAGTTGTTTGAAATGTAGATCAACAATATATGTCCTCTGGGAGGAGTTTTTGTCATGCCTGGCAACACAAAACAAAACAAACAACCCTAGTAGTCCATCTTGGTCATTTTCACTATTGTTACATTCCTACACAGGGAATCTTATTGCCTGAACCCGGCGGACAACTCCTACCACACTCCCTTTACTCCATTTCCCTCGTGGGTAGCACTCCTCATCTTATTCCATCCTCAGGAAAGCCTAACGAGGTCAAGTGTTACCTGCCTCATTTTACAAACCAGGACAGAGAGGCCCAGGGATGAGAGAGGTTGGTTCATGGGCTAGCAGGAAAGGACAGAGCTGCCCAGAGCCAATCTAGCCAATCTCAGTTCTCACCACTTTGTCCCAGAGCTCGGCTCCCACCTTGCAGGGGCCCCATGCAGACCGACCTTTTGTCCAGTGCCTCTTGGTTGGTCCTGACTGTCAGACTCATTTCAGCTGCACTCACTTCCGGGAAACTGAGCCCTCCACCCAGTACCTGCCCCACCTTGGAAAGAACCGGCAGATTCACTCACACTAAGATGCTGAGAGCTGCTAACAGCCCCTTCCTCTCCGAGGTATTTTCATTTAACAACGGGGTGCTTCTTAATTAGCGAAATGGAATGCCTCTGTAGGAGCAACATCAGGGCTGCTGGATCATCTGTACACACGGCCCTTATGAAGCATTTTGTTCCCCGAAGATGAGCCCTACCAGAGTCAATGCAGCTTCAAAATGCATTTGAAGTAATCGATTAAGAGACACTTTCTCACAACTCGTGCCTGGTGGTGTGGGACTAAGGAAATCCAGCTTCTAACCACTACGAGGATCCTGTCATTCAGTCTGTGCTGTGTGAATGCAGACAGACCGGGAGAAGAAGCCCTGAGCAGCTTTAAGGCCCCGGCGGGTTTGTCATTCTCAGCCCCTGTGACGCTGTCTCCAGAGTCCTGGGAGTCACCAAGTTCAGTACATGCCAGTACATGACATTCTCATCATTGTCCTTGAGAACCTCACAGCTCGCTAGAATCCTTCTGCACAGACAACTTAGGGGTCCAGCCTGAGCTGCTTTAACAGCAACAAAAAAGATGTGGTTTCAGGTTCCACCTTATATCAGTCAGGATTTAGTTACAGGAAACAGAAACCACGGTAACAATTTTAAGCAAGAGGGCTTTTGACAGGAAATGAGGGGCTTACCATTTTATTGAGAAGGCTGTAGAGTAGACATGGGCAGGGCCTGCTGGAGCGATGCCCAGAACAAGGCCTGGGGACCAACCAGCTGGCACTAGTACCTGAGCCCCTGTCTGCCAGCCCAGCTCTGGGTGTCAAGAGGAGACAAGAACTGCCTCTACACCTGCCTCCTGACCCCACGGACTGACCCGAATGCACACTGGAGCACTGCCGCAGAAAAAAACAAACTCACAACTTCACTTACCAGCAGCAAAGCCAAAAGCAGCAGGAGGAGGCTCCTGGCCCTGAATTGAAATGGCAAGCAATGAACTGGCAGATCTAGGGCTGGACTGGAGGGAGCTCAACCCAGCAAGAGACAGGGTGCACAGCAATTCTGACTCCAGATCCAGAGATACCACATGACCAGCACATCATTGAAACTGACCGTGGTGGAAGTATTTACATCCAAGAAATCCACAAGCAACTCATGCCAGAGCACTTTCATTTTTTCTATTCATCTATCTATCTATTTACTTATTTAAGAGCTGGTCATTAAGTGTTTGCAGCACACCACTGGGCAGAACTCAGTTCCCACGTAGAACTCTAGCAGCAAGGGAAGCCGGAAACAGAGTTGTTCACTTTCTGAACTTCGGAGGAACACAAAAAGGGGGCTGGGAAGAATGCTCACTGTCAAGCCAGCCTCACTGTGCACCCTTCCAGGACGGCATCCTGCAGAGAGCTGCTCTCGTGTGATGGAGGGCCGCCTAAAGATGCTGCAGATTGTGAGTAATGGTGTGGAAGGAACACTGCTTAGCAGCAGTTGTTCTTGAGCATATGTCAAAACATATTAACCTTCTAAGCCAGGGAACTGGCAAGGTGACAAAATAGGAGTTTGGCTCAAAAAAATGGGTTGGAAATTATTGATTGGTATCTACAGGGGTGGGAGGAGGGGAGCTTGCATAAGCAGCTAATTAAGAGAAGAGGCAGCTAATAGGGTCAAGATAACGGTCACACCGAATGCGACCATGAAGGCGTCATTTCCCTATCAGCTGCAATAAGTGGGACTGGAGGCACAGTAATCTCGGGGACAGTTGCTGGAAAGACCAGCCACTCACCAGAAATAATAAGAAACATATCCAAGACATGCTACATCTGTGGCTGTTAATTAGACAGACAAAGCTACGCAGTTTCATGCCCCAGCAGAGCTGGATGAGAGCCCGGTGGCTCTGAGACAGCCAGGGAGTCAAGGGAAGGTCAGAGCAGCGCATTGCAAAACCAGAGCCTGGTCAGCCTCTCCTGTGCCCGAGCTTCTGGGTCGAAGCCACTGAGCCTGAGAGGTCACTTAACCCCGTGTCTTGTTCAGCTGACAACAGCTCGATATGAAAGCAAGCTGCCTATGCTGAATTGTCTCCATTCTCCCAAATCCATATGTTGAAGCTCACCCCGCAGTGTGACTGTATTTGAGGGTAAGGCCTGCAGGGGGTAAGTTAAGGTTAGACGAGGTCATGAGTCCTGGCCCCATGGTGCTGGTGTCCTTATAAGAAGAAGAAGAGACACCAGGGGTTTTTCTCTCTGCCTTGTGAGGACACAGAAAAAAGATAGCCATCGTAAAGAAAAGAGCTCCCCGCAGGAACCAGCCCTGCCAGCAGCTTGGCTTGAACATCCAGCCCCCAGAGCTGTGAGAAAATAAAGTCTTTGTTCAAGCCACCAATCCTGTGGTATTTGTTATGGCAGCTGGAGCTGGCTAATACATGCACTAAGTGTTCATTAGCAGGGAACTGTTTGGGGTAGAGGAGCAGCCCACAGAATGGGAGACAGTATTGGTAAGTCACGTATCTTATAAGAGATTCATATACAGAATCTATAGCAAACTTCTAAAACTCAACAACAACAACACAAAATTAACAAGCTGATTCAAAAATGAGTGAAGGAGGCCAGTCATGGTGGCCCACCCCTGTAATCCCAGCACTCAGAAGGCTGAGGCAGAAGGATTGTTGTGAGTTCAAGACCAGCCTGGGCTACAAAGTGAGCTCAAGGCCAGCCTGAACTGCACAGTGAGACCCTGTCTCAAAAAAAACAAAACAAAAAAAAGAGCGAAGGAGCCCAGCATGGTGGTACACCCTGGTAATCTGTGAGGCTGAGGCAGGAAGTTTGAAAGTTTGAGCCCAGCCTGGACAACTTAGAGACTTAGCAAGACCTTGTCTCAAAATAAAAAATTGATAAGGTATATGCAAAGGACTTGAGTAGATATTTCTCCAAAAGAAGATGTACAAATAGCCAATGAGCACAGGACAAGATGCTTGACATCATCCTCACTAGGAAATGCCAACCGGAGCCACAGTGAAACACCACCTCACATGGACTAGGATGGATACTATTAAGAAATAAAAAACACCAGGAAACAAGTGTTGGCAAAGACATGGGGAAACCGGAACATATGTATAGTATTGGTGGGAATGGTGCGGTCTGTGGAAAACAGCATGTTAGCTCCTCGAAAAATTAAAAATAAAATCACCATGTGATTCAGCAGTTTCACATCCGGGTATACATCCCAAAGAGGTGACAGCAAGTATTAGTCTCCGCTCATTCATAGCAGCATTATCCACAACAGCTAAACCAGAATCCACCCGCATCCATCAGTGGATGAATGGATGTGTAACATGTGGCATATGCACACGATCAAATGTTACTCAGCCTCACCAGCAAGGGAATTCTGACACACGGTGCACTGTGGAGGGAGCTTAACAACGTCATACTGAGTTAAAGAAGCCAGGTACAAACGGAAAAAGGCTGTGTGATTCCCTCCATCTGAGGTACCTCGAAGAGCCAAAGTCTGAGGGGCAGAAAGTAGAATGGGGTCACCAAGAGACACAAGAGAAAAGGACTAGGGAATCAGTGTTTAATGGGACAGAGTTTTCGTTTTGCAAGATGAAAACAGTTCTGTGGGTGGATGGCGGTAATGGTTACACAACAGTAACATGCCCAGTGTCACTGACCTGTACACTTACAAATGGCTAACATGGTACATTGTGTGTGTGTGTGTGTGTGTGTGTGTGTGTGTGTATTTAAATAGAGAATTAAATAAATGTTGGTGCATCTATCCAAAGCCTCAAGGAATCCACACAAAGGAGCCCCTGCAGCTATGCAAACAGCAGCAGACTGCTGTGGTGAAATACTAGCCACTTTTAAAACAAAGCAGTGAGGAATGATCACCATACTATAATAAATCAGAGGAAAGTACAAAGCATCATGTATAATATAGTGCATTTGGGTTCAAGTGGTCAAAGGAATCTATGAAAGTATTTGCCTGACTAGGTAAAATTATCTAGTAAGACACCCAAAAACAATTCGAAGAAGGGAAGGGAGGGATACTTTTACCCTATGCGTTTTGAATTTTGTAGCAGTGTGCAAGTATCACCAACTCAAAAAATATTCTTAAAAGATGGTTGTGGGAATGCTACTACACTGGCACTGAGACACAGTGTTCGGCCCTGGGGAACCTAGGGTGGACTGCAGGTTTAGGGGCCTGCTTCATTGCAGGGATTAACACCAGACAGCAGGCACACTGGGCTGGTCCTGCTCATGGTACCAATCCTGGGCAAGTCACTCCCCCCTGGCCTTACAGTCTTCATCCATGACCACTGGGCACAGACATAACCTGCGCGCATCTCTCGAAGCCTAGCTGTGATGTGGGCTTGTCCTCCTAAGCAACAAGGCTGCACGTGCTCTGAGGAGCATAGTCTAGGGTGCCCCAACCCCGGCACGTCTATCCCACACTCCTCCAGGCCCATCTTTCTCTTGGGGGTGGTGGGGCCAGGGTATGAATCCTGGGCTGTCTAACTATAGCCTAAAGGACAAGCCTGGTCCACTCAGCAGGGCCACGGGGACAGCAGGGCTGTGGCCTATGGAGTAGCTGGCCCAGGCCCACACGGCAAGGCTTGTAAGCTGACCAGCTGCTTCAGGGCATTCATTGCATGACTGAATGTTCTGCCTAAAGGCTTGGTTAGAGGAGCGTGTGGCTCTGCAGGAAACAGGGTCCGAGAAGCTGAGACAAGGAACCCTAGCCTCTCCTCCAAGCACCCTCTCCATGACACCCCCCAACCCCGAGACAAGACCAGGAGGGTGGGGCCACAGCTTCCCGGTCTGGCTGATGCTGGACCTCCCCACCCCCAATAGCAGGGGTCAAGGGCCCCTTCCTCTCGACCTGCACCAGCCCCTGCCTCAGCTTACCTCTCTGTACTCACAGCATCCCTGAGCTGAAGAATAAGGAAACTGAGGCTTAAGGTGACCGGCCCAAGTGACATGGGGGCCACACACTAACATCTGGAGCCACACACTAACATACGGGCCGACCATTCATATCCCAGCAAGGTCAAACCTGGTCACTGTCACCTGGAGAAAGGCTCTGGCCAGCCCCACAGCCCCAGCCCCAGGGACCGAGTGAGCGGTCCAATCCCCGTCTCTGTGCCCAGCACCAGGGAAGGCCTGGTTGGCAGCAACAGTGCTCCACTGATGCGTAAGATTAGCTCCATTTGCTCTTTAAAATTCCCTCTCTTACCAACCTTTCCCCTCCCATATTAATCACCTTCCTGTCACTGGGACAAACACCTGCAGATTAAAGGATGGAAGGTTTTGGTTTTGGCTTACAGTTCTAGTGGATCCAGTCCATGGTATTCTGGCTGCGCAGCAGAGAGAGCATGGGGGGAAGGCATGAAGAAGACAGCGGCTCACCCTGTGGCAGCCAGGAAGCAGAGAGAGGACAGAGAGAGGACAGAGAGAGGACAGAGAGAGGACAGAGAGAGACAGAAAGAGAGAGAGAGAGAGAAAAAGGGAAGGAGGAAGGGAAGGAGGGAGAATAGAGACAAGCACCAAGCACACAGCCTTCCAGGTCTCCCCCCAGTGACCCACCTCTTCCTACCAGGCCCCACCTCTAAATACATTAGACTCTGGAGGGACATTTCCGATCTAATACCTCCTGGTCTCTGAGCCTCCCCCACCCAGTCACAAGGTCCCACATCAGGACCCAAGTGTTCCAGGGTCTCCCCCAGCCTGGGCACAGTTTGCTTATCCATTCACAAATTGATGGACATTAGGGTTGTTTCCATTTCTCAGCTATGGTGGGTAGTGGTTCTATGAGCATTTGTATACAAGTTCTCTTGTGGACATCTAGGAAAATGCCTGGGTAAACCCCTAGGAATGGATTACCAGCTGTATGGTAGGTATGTGTTTAACTTTACAGAAACAGCCGCAGTGTTTCCTGAAATGGTTGGGGTTTTTTCGGTTTTTTGGTTTTTTTCCGGTACCAGGAATTGAACTCACAACCTTGCGCTTGCCAGGCAGGCGCTGTGCCGCTGAGCTGAATCCCCGGCCCCTCCTGAAATGGTTGTGCCACTTTACATTCTCATCATCATGAACAGGACTTTTGTATCTCCTGCATCCTCACCAGCATGTAGTGTCCTGTTCTTTTTAATTGTCACCATTATAATAAGTATCCAGGGCTTATTTTCATCAATTTGCTTCACCTTTCCTTAATGACTCATGCTGCTGAGCATCTTTTTCATGCATCCATTGCTTTGGTGAACTGTCTGCTCATATTTCTTGCCCTGTCTCTTTTTCTGACTGGCTTGGGATTACCTGGAAAGGGCATCATAGCACAGGGGGAGGCGGCAGTCATGTCTGAACACAGCTCTGAGTGCTGGCCGGGGAAGATCATGTATTCAGCAGAGGGCCCTCAGTTCTCGGCTACAATGTCCACAGGTCTGTTCCCTTTTGACCCCCAGACTCAGTCCATAGTTGGCATTGATATGAGAAACACAGGGCAGTCAGGGGGGCAGTGCTTGGGCTGTAGCCAGGACATGCCCTGCCCTGCCCTGCCCTGCCCTGCCCTGCCCTGCCCTCCCTTCTGGTAGAAAACTCCCATGGGGACCTGGGAGAGAAGACAGCTGAGCACACAGAGGATGCACATGGGTAGAGTAATGGCTCAGGACCTGTACAGGCAAAGGGTAAATTCACAGTATCTGTAAGATGAATTAGGGCTTACAGTATACACAAAGCAGTCCATGCCCAGCACACAGTAAGCACTCATTAAATGTCAGCTATTATCACTCTGCTATAACCTAGTAATTCAGAAGTTGGAAACAATGATCTTCAATGAGAAACTTTATGTCAAGGGCTGGAAACAGCCCCCAAGTTAGAGATCCAGGCAAGGCAGCCACCTGCAACCTACCTCGCGCCTCCTGTCCCTCCACCGGAACGCCTCATCCCCAAGGCCACTTCCTCTAGGAAACGGTCACTGTCACTCCCATTCCTCGGACCGCAGTGCCCAGCATATCCTGAGTGGTGGCTGTGGGCAATGAGGGTGGGACCAGGAACCAGAGTCGGGCATTTGGGGAGCTGGCACCAGGCAATGCCATGGGACACACTGGGGAGAGTGGGGCAGGACCACAGGAAGGTACTGAAGGCTGAGGATAAGGGGCAATGTGACCAGGGAGCTGGGCAGCCCTGCAGGGGCTGAGGGAGGGGCAGCCGAGACCTGGAAAGAACGTGGGATCCTAGAGGGTGCTCTGAGCTGTGTGACCTTGGACAAGTCTCCAGGGCTCTCTGGGGTGTCCTCTGCTGTGAAGTGGGCTAACGATAACAAGCCAGCCCGCCTCCAGGTCCCCAGAGGCAAGGACATGCTGCCTCGACCAGGAACACGAGGTCGGTGCATTTCATGCGAGGGTGTGGACGGCAGCTCCGGGGCACCGAGGCGGACAGCGTGTCTCACTGAGCGGGACGTGATAAGGGCACTGCAGGACGGGGCATCTAACATTCTGGTAGCTTCTTCACATGTCTGAGTTCCAGGGGCTCCTCGCACACATGCCTGACTGCCAGACTCCTGTTTACTGTCTTGAGTTCCACAAGCAGTGTGAGGACAACCAAGCCTTCAGTGTGCACCCCCGACCCTGTTCCCGCCCCACTCCCAGGAGCTGAGTGGGTTCAGCCCTCCCTGCTGTTCTCCATGCTTAGAACACTTATGCTGACCACCCTGCATGGTGTGTGTGCATTGTTAACATATGTTTTTGTGCATGTACATGTTGTGTGTGCATGTGCATGTCGTGTATATGTGAGTGGTTTCAATTTGCTTTTGTCACTTAACAGTAGGACTTTCAGGTCCTGCTCCTATCAGCTGCCTGGAGGCCTTCTCTGGGTAGCAGTGCTCTGGTCATCTCAGACTCCATTCGAGGCAAAGGGAGGCTGAGGAACCTCTCTTTATGCAAGGTCAGCAGGGCTGTCAATTCGTACACGGTCAATTTTCCAGGTGAGGAGCCTCAGAGTTCCAGAGGTGACCCACGGTCACTGATGGAGGGGAAGCCTTCTTTTCAGAAGAACATCAGCTCTTGAAGCCTCTGGACTTCTTCTGCCCCGGGGCCCTGCCTGCCGCCCTGGAAGGAATCTTCTCTGCTCAGAGAAAGGCAGTTCTCAGGATCCAGTTCCCAGAGCCTGGGTTGCTCCTGCTCCTCTGGGTGCCTGGGTAACCTGATCGTCTGCTTTCCATTCCCAGGACTGGCAGAGATGCCCAGAACACGGGATGGGAGCCCTCACCAGGTGACCCTTCATTGGAAGAAAGTGGGGGAGCTGCCTGCCAGGGAGACGGGCCCTGCAGGGGAAGGGGAAGGGGAAGGGGAAGGGGAAGGGGTGCACTCAGTGAACTGCAGCTCTCCCCCACAGGGTGTTCCCACTGTGCAATCACCATTACCCACACAATTCCATGGCCTGGGGATGTCCCAGCCCAAGGCCTCCTGTCAGTGGCCCAGCCTCCCTGAATGAGCTGCTCTCTGAAGGCTATAGGCGATGCTCTCCTGCTCCCTGCCTTCCGCGTTAGCTGACATTCTTCCATACAAAAGAGCTTCCTGCTCCTGGGACAAGGGCTCCTCCTGACAAGATGTCACACTCCCCTCCAATGGTGAGAAATGGGCTCCCTCTCTGCTTTCTTTCTTTCTTACCAAAATGGACCAGCAGCTCACCCATATGATCGATACCTTATACTCAATAAAAGACATGATATATCTTGTTTTCCCCCTCAGTACTGCGAACTGATCCCAGAGGCTTCCCACTTCCCGGCTAAGCTATGTCCCCCATCACCACCACCCCTTTTGGAGACATGGTGGTCTCTAAGTTGTCCAAGCTAGGCTCAAACTTGCAGTCTGCCTGCCTCAGCCTACCAAGTAGCTGGGGTTACGAGTGTGCTACAATTGCCCCAGAAATCTCTGAGCACTTCCTTATCTTCTTGCATAAGCAGTCTCAGGTCCACCTTGAACTGTCATTGCTCTCCAAACCCACAGCCAGCCAGTGCTCCAGGGAGCTGTGTCCTCCATGTGCTTGCCTGATAGAGAAGGACCGAATGTCCAGGCAGACTGGGGCTGGCGGAATGTGGCTCCTGCTGCTGCTCAGGCTCTCAGAGCGGGGAGCATTTCTAGGTTGGTCCCTCTTAGCTAAGGGGAGGCTGCACCAGCTGGACTGACCCCCCAGTCCTGGCCTTAAACCCAGAGGATGAGTAATGTCAGGAGTCCTGGGAGAAGTGTGTGCAGAGAGAGAGCTGCCCACCCACTAGCCGACACCTAAAATCCCACCATACATTCCTAAATGTGAAGATTTAGTCCCGGTTAAAATTACAACTTCCTTGAGGATCCCATTTCACAAGTTCACAATGTTCCCCAGAACCGCCACCACTGATGTCATGGACATAAGCCCAGGAGGACCCTGTGCCTTTCGGGCAGAGAGTGAATTTGGGAAGAGCCTAGGGACGTGTACAGGTGTTGGAGGACACCACAAACACATGTCACAACCTGGCAGCTCCAACCTTTGCCTACCCACTGCTCCAGGAAAAAATACATCACTCCCTGTGTCTCCAGACCCTGGGACTCCTGGGGCTCACAACAGAGCCCCAGCTTCTATGGGGGACACAGAGGGCCTTTATGGCTGAAATATGCCAACTCTCATAGTGGTCAGTGAGGAAATACATACGTTCCCTTTTCCTTTATAGGCCCTGGGTCTCCAGGGCTCAACACAGCACAAATGAAAATGTTATTCTTTGACAGAGTTGAGAGGCTTGGACGGAAAATGTCAAACCAGTGAAAAGTGGCAGGAGGAAGAGTGCGTCGGTATCTTGGGGGGTCTGACTCAAGACGGCATCACGTTGATGGTGGACCCCAAAAGACCCCAAAGATTTCAAAAGGGGCTTTCAGACTGGCTTGCCCCATCCCTCTGCTCTGCCTTTCCTTCCTGTCCCATGGACTCTGTGTGCCTTTCAGGCCAAGAAGCATCCACCCCATTAATAGAAACACACCTGTCGACCCACAGAGAGCTACTTCTGTTTGAATACCCTCCTCATCTAAGGTTTCACTTTCTGAGGATTTAGTTACCTGTAATTCACCTCAGTCTGAAAATGGAAAATGGAAAATTCTGGAAATAAACAATTCGTAAGTTTTAAATTTTCATGTTATTTCTCAGTTAGCATGCCGAAATCTCACACTGCCCTCCTCCATCCCTTCTGGAATATGAATCAACCTTGTCCAGTGTATCCATGCTGTATATGTTGTCTACCTATTCGTGACCTCATGACCACCTTGACCACCAGCTCAACTGTTGCAGCAGCTGAGTGTTTGTGTTGGAGTGACCTGTATTTTACTTAATAACATCCTTCCGTGTGAAAGCAGTGATGCGGGCAATTTCATTACAGTATATCATTATAATTGTTCTATTTTATCAGTAGTTATATTTGTTAATCTCTTGCTTCTTCTAATTTATAAATTCAGTTTTATCAAAGATAGACATACAGAGAGACAGATACAGTATATATAAGCTTTGCTGCTAGATGTGGCTTCAGACACCACAGGAGCCCTTGGAACATAACATTCGCAGATAAGAAGGGACCACTCTACCTTGACATATTAAAATGTGTTTTGGTTTCTGTTTGATTTTTTATACTTTATGGTACCCTATCATTTAAGCCATTCAGATGGGCAGTTATTTTAGACTTGCTGTCCCGCTGATGGGGACAATACAGTGAAGAACCGAGCATGCACTTGTACAGTTGGGCTTTGACAGGGGAAACTGAGACCCTGAGAAGAGAAATGACATCCAAGATTTAACTGCAAAAGCCTGGCTTTGTGAGAGATCAAAGCCCTTGATTTTGGGATGATGTTGGCCTTTTTGACAGCTGACTGGACAGCTGAAGACAAATCTCCTCCCTGGTCCAAGTTCTCATCTACCCATCCATTTACTAATCCTCCCATCTATTCATTTACCCATCCATCTAACTACCCACCCATTCACTCGTGGACCCATTCATCCACACATTGATCCATCCATTCACCTATCCATACAACCAGGCACCACCTACCCAGCCTATCTTTCTATCCATCCACTCTTCTGCGCTACCATCTAGCCATCTACCCATACATTAATTCACCTACCTATCCATCCACCCATCTATCTATATACCCGTGCACCCATCACCCATATATCCATCCAGCTACCCAGTCACCCATCTATCCATCCTTCTATCCAGCTACCCAGTCACCCATCTATCCATCTATTTGTCTACCCATGTACCCAAGCTTCCATTTACCCATTATCCATCTACCCATCTATCAGTGTACCCATACATCCATGAATCCTTCCTCGCTTCCTGTCACTCATCCACCCATCTATCTATCTACACATCAATACTCATCCATCCACTCACCAATCTATCCATCTACCCCTCTTTGTACCCATCCTCCCATCTACCCAGCCCATCCTTCCATCCATCTTCCCACCTACTTACCTATCCATCTATTCATCTATCTAATCATCTGTTCCATCTGCTCCATACCTCTGCCTTGGAAGCATTACAGATAAAAAAAAAAAAAAATGAGCCACAGTTCTGACAGATGAGGAGTGACTGCCTCTCAGAGACAGTCAATTGTAAATGCTGGCAAGTGCTGTGGTCCTTCCAGGTCCCTCCTCTTCTAAGAGTCTATGTTAGCCCAGGTGGGCTGAGACTGTCAATCCAAGTTCTGGGTTTGGCTCAGATCCCTTGAGGGAAACTTGTGGGAGGCCCAGAGATGCCCCAGGACCTGCACTGGCCCAATCACTCCAGCATCTACCTCCCTGTGGTCCCAGTTTCCAGGGTGCCAATTCTCCACCTCCACAACACAAACAAACCCAGGAACCCTCGAGGCATGAGCTCACCTGCAGAGGAGCCTGGCACAGGCTGCCTTCCTGGCCCCAGCTTCTCTTCAGATGAAGTGGAAAGGTGCTGGCACAGCAGAGGGTTTTGCCCCAAGCCCAGGTTTTCACTCTGAACTGCATCAAACCCAGATCTATTCACTTGGAGAGTTGGGTGAAGACCGAAGATGGTATCAATAAAACCTGGGGGATGGCAGTGGCACACAGCTGGGGCCTAATAAATACTCCACATAGTTATAATGTGTGAAGGACTCCTGTTCCACTACAAACTAGGGACCTGAGGTGCAAAGGATCCTTCTCATAACTTGACAAGCCTGAACAAAATCATCTTGTACGGGGGCTCCAGCTCGCATTCAAAGGGAAAGGGCAACACCTCATAAATCAAACTACCTTTGTCCTGCCTGGGACACCCGCTCCCCACACACCTCACCTGGCTTTTTGGAGAATTTTCATGACATATGTCAAATGCCAGACAGCCAGGGGGTCTGAGGCCTCACGGGAGCCATCTTTTGCAAGTGCGTGATCGACCATAGAGCATCGATTCACAGCACGGTAGGCAAGGCTGTGCACACCTAACGGCAAGGTGGTTGGCTGTTTCATTGCTGGTTACTAGAAGATTTAAGGCCAGATCAATTAGCTGTAGATGCAGCTTGACAGTAAGTAGGCCATGGGGTTTGCAAAACCGATTCTCTACAAAAAGCCCATCCTGCAGGCAACAGTCGCTCAAGTATTCAGACCAGGCGAGGCCATAAAGATGTTTTGGAGCACTGGGTGCTAGGATATGTTTGAGGGGCAAAGAGTCAAATCATTGAAACAGCATTTCTTTAGGGAGTGTCCACTTTTTCTAGTCCATGAATGAGACAGGGGAGTCCCTGCCCTAATGGGTCTGGTACTAAAGTTGGGGAGCAGATAAAGAGACTCATAAAGTGACCATGAATCAGGTAAGTGTTGAATGTTATAAGGAAAATAAACAAAGGACTGAGAGGGTAATAACATGAGCGATCAGACACCTCTTTGACAATGTGACATTAAAACTGTGACTGAGAAAATGGAGAAGGAACCAGTAATTAAAAGGAGGGGATTACACATAGAGAAGTCATATGTGCAAATGGCCTGAGGCAAGAGGGAAGTGTCATGCTCAGCCCCTGCAAGGTTAAACCAGCTGGAGCACAGAGAAAGAACTAGGAGCAGATGGTGTGGGCCAAGTGAGCTACGACTGAGTGTAGATTTTATTCTTAGTTAAGAGAGACCCTGGGTAGATTTGAAGCAAAGGAGCCATGTGCTCCAATCTGTACTTAAATAGTAGCACTGTCCTGCAGCTATTTGGAGAACAGGTAAAAGGAACGAGAAACAAAAGCAGAGTCCTGGGAGGAGGCCTTGGGAACAACTGCGGTGCAATATAGAATCCTATTTATTATATTTTCACCTAGATTTATACACCTACAATGAACTTTTGCCTTTTTAATTAAAGGAAGCAAATACCTTCTGGCTTCCCTTTGGCATATCCAAATTGCTAGCATCATTGCTTTAGCACTTTGGGGCTATTATTGAGTAAAATAAGGATTATTTAAACATGAGCACTGTAATGTGCTAGTAGCTGGCCTGATAACTTAGTAGTTATTGAGTGGGTAGCATATATAGCCCGGCAAAAGGATGAGTCACATCTTGGGCAGGACAGAGTGGTGTGGCAAGAGATTTCATCACACTACTAGGACTGGCACACAGTTTAAACTTAAGAATTATTTACTTTGAAGTTTTCCTTAATATTTTTAGACCACAGTTGACTGCAGGTAATTCAAATTACAAAAATGACACTGAATACATTTAGGAGACAGAATACAATGTAAATTGTTGCTTATAGTGGGAAGGAAAGGGGAATTACAGGTAACTCTGACACGAATAGGTTGAAAATGGAGGCAGCATTCGCAGAAATGGGGTACACTGAAGGTAGACAGAGTAAGAAGGGCAGTCAGGACTTCTGCACTGGACATGTGAAGTGGGAGACGCCAGTGGAACAACCAAATATTGAGGGACCTGAGAGGATCAGGAACTCAGAAGAGAGCTTTGCCCTGGAACGAGAAGTGAGGCCATTCATTCAGGTTTAGAAGGAGGATGAAGATCGAGCTAAGAGCATGGAGAAGGAACGGCATGAAGGGGAGGGAAGCCAAGAGTGGTAGAGGTGACGGCAAGAGAGAAGTGTCTCTAGGGGGCCAGCAGGCACATTCGCTGAGGGGTCGGATGGGCACAGAGATCTGCCAAGGACTTGGCCATGTGGTGACTAACTAGAGCTATGTCATTCTGGCTGTGGGACAGAAGGCAAACAGGAGTGGGGTGCAGAGTGAAGAAGAAAGTAGAAGCAGCATGTGGGTGACCCTGTCACATTTTCTGGGTATCCTGTAACTTTAAAACACTCTAGCTCTATTTGGGGGCATTTCTCACCTTTAAAATCCTGAGACGTCCCTGAGGCAGAACTGAAAAAACTTCCTTCCTGGACTCCTTTGCAGCTAGGGACAACCATGTGACCTGGCTCCACCAATCAAATTCAGTCTCATGAAATGTCAATCTGGAATGAGGCTCCAGAGGGCAGCGGTGGTTACAAACTGACCATCAAGCACCAAAGGGATGCTGGTTCTGGCAGCAGTGTTAATAATTAGGCTCTACACAGCAGACACACTGTGGCATATGATGATCTTGAGTTGTGACAGTGGTTTCCTGTGTGTGGTTCTGTGGGGTGGTAGTTCAGGGTGTTGGTCCATGGGGCTTATTTTGGAGTCTACTACCCTAGCCTTCTCCAAACTTCTTTTTAATAAATTCCTGCTTTGATTAATTATCCTGCCTCAGCATCCATGGTACCAACTAAGAATCATGCCTAACTTGGAAGAACAACAGTGCAAAAAGAAAAGAACCTGAATCTCCTAGTACTAGCACCTCTGTGATGCTGGGCCAGCCCTACACTTCCTGTGCACACACACACAGCTTCTTTACCCCAGGTTTATGCAAATTCTTGTCCACATATCAGAGCCATAATAGGAGACAGAGCTGGGTAGGCATTTCTCTAGAATTTTCTCTTAGGAATTGCATCTAACAGAGGGGGGCCCAGAACAGGGCAGTTAAAGGTGTTGTCTCCCACCAAGGCCACTGTTTTGAGCCACTGCCCTAATGTACTCATTCAACTCAAAAACAGGCCAAAGGTAGTAAGCCCAGTAGATTAAAAATATATATATTGTCATGTGTAAGGCTTAGGTTGGAAGAGGCCTTTAGCTATGGTTGCTTTAAAGAAATAAAATGTAAAATTGAAAGACTAGAAGCCAACCAAGTTTTTGAGTAAATGTATTAACCAAAACAACTTATGTTAGGTGACTAGCAAACAGCTCTAAACAACCTCAAGGACCCCAAACTCATAGCAACAGGAAGGCGTGGGCCCCCAGGATGGTCTGCACCTTAGGGCCCCCTCATGTGTGCCCCAGGAGGATGCCCTGAGGGCAGAACCGAGTCAGCAGAGGGCAGTAGCTATGGCAGAGCCTCCCCAGAGCACAGCAGATGCCAGCGGGGAATCCATTGCCAGCCTTCAGCTTGGCCACAGCTGGGTGCCATGCCAGACCTGTTCTTTCTCTGAGTGGAGGCTGTTGCTGCAATTTCCCATTTCCAAGCAGGCACTGACACCGAGCATGCTGAGCAGGTCACTTGCCATCTAGGAGCAAGGTCACAGCAGCTCCCGATTCCCCGCCTGGGCCTGATGCAGAACCCATCTCACAGGGCGCAGGATGGGACTTCAGCTGCCTGCCTGGGAGACCCTAGTGTTTGTTTTCTCTTTTCTTTTTCTTTCTTTTTCTATCAGTACTGGGGTTTGAACTTGGACTTTTGCACTGAGCTATATCCCCTGTTCCCTCCCTCCCTCCCTTTTTCTTTCTTCTGTCTCTGTCTCTCTTTTTTCTGTCTTTGCCTCTGCCTCTCCCCACACTCCCTGTCTGTGTCTCTTTTTGAGACAGAGTCTCAGAGCTGCCCCAGCTGGGTCTGAACTTCGGTCCCCCGCCTCCGCCTCCCCGAGAGCAGTGAGTGGGATCCCACTAGGCCCGGCGGAGACACTTGTGTTCCTGTGTGTGAGAGGAAAGGCTGAGTGGGTTCACAGCAAAGCAGTGAACCATGTGGCAGTGGC
The DNA here is from genome assembly GCF_000276665.1 of Chinchilla lanigera. NCBI lineage: Eukaryota > Metazoa > Chordata > Mammalia > Rodentia > Chinchillidae > Chinchilla > Chinchilla lanigera. The sequence goes on from NW_004955416.1 coordinate 28,041,415, forward strand.
TGCTAGCTGTCAATTCAGGACCCTTCCCTCTCCCTTACTAACAGCCCTGATTCGGGTGGGAGTAAAATAGACCACTGTAAAATACTCATTTTCTGAGTTAGAGGTGGTCTTTTGACCCTGGCCTGGAAAATGAAATGTTAGTGCAGGGCTCTGTAGAAAATAATCTTATCTAAATAAAAAAAACAAAGCTTTGCTGGAAACAAAGACTGCCTTTGTTTCTTTGCCTATCTCTTTTTTGCTCTTCTTCCTGCTTGGAAACGAGATGATGTGATGCTGGAGATAGAGCAGCCATCTTGTAACCAAGCGGGGTGAAGGATGTCATCAACCAGCATGAGGGAGCTGGAAGGATGTGGGAGGTTAGAAGCGGAAAGAGAGGTGTGAAAAGGTGGGGCAAAGACAGTAAGCTTACTGGAAACTCAGACGTGGCCCTGCCTTCAAGGAACTAAGGCAGGACAAGCAGAGAAAGGGGCACGCAGCACTAGGGGAACGAGGAAGGATGGTGGAGAAGGAGGAAAAGAAATTCCTTTTTCTGGAGAGTGCAGCCCACTGAGGTAGACAGCTCCCCCAGCATTTTCTAATGCCATTCATTACTGAAACAGGAAAACTGACAGTCATGGTGCAGAGCCATACACTGGCACTTCTCCCAATCCATGTAGTGGGGCCAAAAACTAAACTTGAAGTCTCAATAAGCATTATATTTGCGTGGTGCGGTGAACACAGCGCCGTTGCTTTGGACAGCAGGCTGTCTTTCCCGGAGGATGAGGACTTGAACAAAGTTTGCAGACAGCTCTTCGGAGAGCTCCTAGGTGAGTGCAGAGGGGAAGCTGATGGCAGTAGCTCACCCATGCCCAGGTTTTTCACTTTCATGGTTTCAGTTACCCACGGCCAACTGCAGTCAGAAAAATATTAAATGGGAAAGTTCAGAACTCACCAATTGAAACATAGCAAATAACTTTTATTACAGTGTGTGGTTATCACTGCTCCGTCGGTGTGGCTGTTAGCCCCTTACTGTGCCTCGTGTATAAATTAGACTGTATCATAGGTATTGCAAGTACAGGAAAAACAGTACTCACACGTGGAGTTCAGCACTCTCTGCGATTTCAGGCATCTGCTGTGGGTCCTGGAATGTACTTCCCCACAGATAAGTGGGAATCATGACACGGAACAGGACAGCCTCCAGGCCAACTGACACAATCACCCAAGCAAGAGCAGGGCGCCAGGCAGCTCAGGCACACAGCCCTGGCAGGTGGGAGCCGGCTGGAAAGGTGCTGTTTCTCTGCCCACGGTTTCTCAGCTCCCCAGCCCCAACACAGAGCGCTGGCCTTCCGCAGCACAGCTAAGACTCCAGCATCCACGTGTGACTCCCACGAGCCTGTAAGGCAGGATGCGTGGTCATCCATGCCATCCCCGCACCCAGGGCAGTTATGGGACTTGCTGAGCCCCGGAGAGGACAGAGGGCTGGGAGAGGCGCTCCTGTTCCCTGTCTGTCCACCACGGCCCAGGAGACTAGTGGCTGCACGTGTTTGTGAGTGTGGCTGTGGTCCTCACCCCATAGTGTCTATACTTCCTTTTCACAGATGAAGTAATGGAGGCAAATAGCAGCAGAATAACTGACCAAAGTGCCTGGCTGGTCCGCAACAGTGCAGGGATGCGGTTCCAGGCTGGGGGCTTCGGAGCCCCTGCTCCTGGTGCAGGCACCTGTGAGTTCCTCTAGGCGGGCACAGCTGTAAGCATCTATCACTGTACCACACTGAAAGTCTGTGCCGAGTGGGAATTCGACTCCTGCGCCCCGGAGCCAGACTGCACAAGTTAGATTCCCAATTCCACTACTCACTGGCTCCGTGACCTGGGGCAAGTTTCTTAACTTCCCCGTGCTTGAGTTTCTTCATGTGTAAAGTGAGCAGCATCTGTGATGAGCGCCTCCCACACAGTTGTGAAAAGTCCTGTGTTACGTCTGGGGTCAAGGATGTACCCCATGGGCTCACGGTAATGAGGCTTTGGCTGCCAGCTGAGCGTCTTTGGGAAGGGATTGGATCAGGAGGGCTCCGGCTTCATCCCTGGATTAACGCGTTGATGACTCCATAGCTCTGTGGGCTTGGTAACTGGTGGGGCCTGATTGGATGAGGCAGATCACTGGGGCGTGGCTTTGAGGTCCCAACCCTTCCTGGCTGGCTCTTTCCCTCTCTGCTTCCTGGCTGCAGTGACATAAGCAGCTCTCCTCTTCCACATGCCCCTTTGTCACAAGGTCTCTGCCTCACCTCGGGCCCGATGCCATGGGCAGCCAACCTTTTGCTTCTGAAGCCAGGAACCAAAATGAACCTTTCTGTCAGGTTGACCTCCTGGGTGTTTTGTCCGGGTGATGTCACCTAACTAACACTCGAGCCTGAGCCACTGCTATGCTAGCTGTGTGTGTCGGATGCTGCTGCTGGGAAGCTGTCGGGGGACAGTCTTGGGGAGGCACCCTGGGCTCTGATTAGCAGAGGAGCCCCCAGCGCCCTCAGCCTGGGGAGACAGAGCGCTGCTCTCTGACACCCAGGACACTCCCTCCCAGGAAGTGGTTTTGGTTTGGTCCGACATTTGTTCCGAGTGATCAGCCACAGGCCTCTTAGGCTCCTGTCCCCACATGGCCTCACATGCTGTCCCCAAGGGGAAGGAAAAGTGCTGCGTCACCAGGCCCTGGCTCTCCTCTGAGGGGTCAGAGGAATAGGCCTGGATCCGACCGGCATCCAGGGGAGGGCCAGCTGCCTCTGCATAGAACTTCTGGCCCTGCCATGCTGGGAACACCTGCCCCTCATCCCTGTGCCAAAGGACCACCTGTCCCAGCAAAGGATGGCAGGAAAAGTTCTGGGACAAGGCCACCCTGCACATGCCCTCCACCCCTGGGCGGAGGTACTGACTGGGTGTTTGTTCCTTTGGTTCCTCGAGGGTCCCTCACACCTCTCCCCACAGAGCCTTCTGGCTGGGCGGCTGGCCTGGCGTTAACACCCAGCCTGGCCACAGCCTGCACCCCTTGAGAGGTTATAACAAGATCCCTGGGGATTTAAGGTCCCCTGACCCTGGGGAGCAACCACAGCAGTTTATCTGCTCCACTGAAGAGCAAGATACAAAGCAGCAGCCCCGCACGCACGCCTCTGCGCCACGTCCTCAGACTGAGCCGCGCCACAGGGACTCAACCGGCAGACACCGGCCCTGATAAGCTTATCAGTCACACAGCCACAGAGCCTTCCTGCGCTCCCACGGAGCTGCTGATTAGAACTTTCCAGAAGCACTAAGGAAGAGACTCTGGTGAGATTCTCCTGCCCCCTCGAACTTTAAAAGTCACAAGAAATTGACGGAGGGTTTTGCAAATGAGCACGCAGTAGCTCTGAAAATAAATTTGCCAACTATTTTCAAAAACACCATACAAATATCTTCTCTTTACTTAGAGTCCCCATTTCTGGTAGTGTAGCTAAAAGAAACGATGGATAGAAAAAAAAAAAGAAGTAATAGTCAAATTTACTCCAGCCAGATTCTTCTAGAACATCTAACCTGACCCGAAGACTGACCCCAAGTCTGAAAACAGAAGATGGCCCCGTCAGTGCATGGCTGTCCCCTCGATGGGGTCCAGCACAGATTTTAAACATGTAAGTAACAGAGGGACACAGTGGCCTTGCCCTAACCGACATGAAATGCGCCTTCCCTGTGACCGGAAGGAGGCCATAGAGAGGGCAGCTGGGAGTATGGATGGCCTTCCCTCCCTCCTGGCCTGTTTCCCCTCCTCTCTCATTCCCTCCTGCTTTAAGTTCTTCCCTCCATCCACTCCTTCCTCCCCTCCTTCCTTCTGTCCTTCCCTCCTGCCTTTCTTCCTTTTCATTCTCGCTTCTCTCCTTTGCCAGAGGCTATTGGGATTTTTCCCTTAAGAGACAGGGCACTGGAGAGAAGGGAGATGCACTGAACTCTGTCCCACCCCTCTTCTTCATCTGCAAACCCTCGCTCTTCTCTCGGGTCTGTGAACAACAAAATAACACCACCGTTATCTTTGTCATCCAACCCAGAGCCAAGCTAAACACCCTCCTTCGGACTCTACGCTCATGAATGGATTAAAGAATTGAGTGCTGGTGAAGAGTGAGTTTGCCTTTCTCCCTCCCACTCCTTCTCCCTCTCTCTCTCTCTTCCTGCTGTCCCACCTTCTGCCGTGGATGACACAGCACAAAGGCCTGCGCCAGATGGGGCCCTTGATCTCAGACCCCCCTACCTAGGGAGCTGTAAGGCAGAGAAATCTCGGCTCATGATAAACTGCCCATTGCATGTTTTCTGTTCTAGCCACATATAATGGACTAAGACAGAAAAATCACTGTGATCATTTAAAGCTTTAAACTGAAAACACGCTCCATGACTACACTTTTGATGTCGGCTCAAGACCTCGTATTTGAGAAAGAGCCGTGAGTGGGATTTCAGATCAGCCCCTTTTGGCATAAATCACGTCCATGATGCAGAGCTAGGATTTCCGACTTGTTCTCCTTTACAGTGGAGCCAGAACCTAAAGACCTGTGTGAAGCAGGAGACGGAAGGTCCTGTGGGTCTCCGCAGCCACTTGCAGCTGTCGTACCATGTCCAGTTCCACAGCGACTCCTGTAAGAGCACTCACCATTATCAGCTGTTTCCAAAGCAGCAGCTAGCACAGCACAGAAACAGCTACTGGTTCTTACTACCCTCACCTCTCATGGGTTTGCAGCACATTCACTTAGATTGCCTCTTTTTTTTTTTTTTTTTTTTTGGTTTTTCTCCGGTACCGGGAACCGAACTCACGACCTTGGGCTTGCCAGGCAGGCGCTTTGCCGCTGAGCTAAATCCCCAGCCCCCATTACCTCATTATTATAACAAGAGCAACTGACAGGGGCGAGGTTGGGGGTGAACCCACAGCTTCTGGGGGTGGGGGTGCAGCTCACCATGCTGTCCAGGGTGAGCCAAGTAAGAGGGGCTGGCTACAGCCTCCGCCAACGTGACAAAATCGGGATCGTTCTCAATATTAATTTGTCTGTTTGCTTTTCTTTTTGCAGGAATGGGGATTGAAATCAGGGTCTCTGCACTGAGCCACATCCCCAGGGTTTTTTGCTTTTTGGGCAGGGTCTCTAAGTTGCTTACTTGTCCCAGTTAGGCTTAAACTTGCAATCCTCCTGCCTCAGCCTCCCAGAGGGCTGGGATTACCATAGGCATGCACACTATCCCCAGCTTCAATAGTAACTTTTTAAAAGATTAAACCTCACCATCTCTGGCTTAAAAAAAAAAAAGCAAACCTTGTAAGTGGCTAGTCACTGACAAGCAAGCCTTCTAATACCCCTCTGCTTCCCCACAGGCACCACCTCGGCCACCAGCTCTGAGCACTGAGTGAAGCCTCAGAGATGCTCTACAGACCATGCCGACACCGTGGGTGTTCTGTCATGAACATCTTCCCTGCAGCTGTCCCTTCGCTCAGAGGAGCAGACAGAGGGGCATTTTATGTCCTCTCCTCCGCAGGACTCCCCAGCGTCCACACTGTGCTGGCCTCTGACTGCATGATCATGGGGTCTCCGTGAGCCTGGGGACAGCAGCTGGGACAGCCTTCTCCATCGCTGTTTCCCATTGCTGCGCTGGGGCAGAGGTGGGACTGGAGGCAGCTGCGTGTGCTGGTGACCGCAGCATAGATGGGGCACAGCCCCAGGTCCCCAAGGCATGAAGAATCGCTGGTGCCAGGCACAGCCAGTTCCTCACATAGCGAGGGCGGAGGCCAAAGCCCCCAGGCCTTCTGCTCTTACTCCCCACCGGCCAAGGCAAGGAAAGGCCCTGACCTGGCCCAAACTGAAGATATGACATTTGTCCAGCCTGAGCTGGGAGGGTCTCTCCCCTAAAGTCTCAGTCATTCCTCTCAACTGTGAAGTATAAGTCCTTCCATTGCATAGGCGGGGAAACTGAGGCTTGGGGGAAAGACACACATGCTGGAGGCTCCCTGCCTCCAATCCAGGACTTCCTGGGGAGCACGTTCTTCCTTACACCCCAGAATGGCATCACACGTGGACTCCACCAAACGGGAGGTGGTGGGGAGCAGGTTGCTTCTCCTAATGGCTGGAGAAGCACATGCCCTTGGGCAAGTGACAAGTCCCAGCCCCTGTCCAGAAGCAGCCACAGCCTGGACCAGCCCACACTCTATTCCACCCTGCTGGGCAGAACTCTTGCTCACGTACGGTGCTCTGATGACCACAGCGGGACTCCTCTGAGCCTCACCCGGGCCTCACCTATCAAATGGCGACAACACTCGCTTCTCACTCACGCGATCACTGCAACGCAATGAAGTGACCCTATTAGGCGCTCGAACCAGTGCCCCACGCCTGCGACACCTCCATAAATGTGAACACGGTGCATTCCCATCCCCTTCTCCCGGTCTCCTCTGCCGCTTCCCACCTCCCTTCCACTGAGCTCTGGTGCTCAGGATGCTGGCAGGTGGCAGCAGCAGGCCTCGAACAGCTCCCTGGGGGGCAGGGGACGCATACGTGCCCGCATCAATACAGCGAAGACAAGCGACAGAACGATCACTACGTAGCACACAGCTTGCTTGATAGCTCAGGGCAAGGAGCACGTCTCTGTTTTGCAAGTAAAAGTCTCTAAACTTGCAAAGCATTGTCTTTGAGGGAGCAAGCAAGGCTGGACCAGTGTGGGGACTGAGCGGGCCTCCCCTAGATCCCAGTGCAAAGTCAACACTGGCGGGTCGGGTTTAGGGTCATCCAGGAGCCAGGGGCTGATGCCTTCTGAACACTTTAGGCAGGGTCCAGGTCTCTATCCATTGTGGTCGCCACCCCAGGGATTCAGCCTCCAGGTACATCGTGTACACCCACTTGTTATGCCCACCCTGGGGGCTGCACTTGCCCACTGACCTCTCGAGCAGGACTCGAAAACTTATACCACCCCCGAGTGGCTGCTCCCCTACAGCCTCCCGCAGAGCACCAGCTCCATCCTGCTCTCTGCCACGATGCAGCCCCTGCCCCAGGCACTGACTCACCCACCAGTGGCTCTCATGGACTGGCTCAGCCCCTTGTGACACCCGGAGGCGGCTTCCCCTTCCGGGGCCGGGGGTGGAAACTCTCTAGGGAGAACACAGCTGCACAAGAAAGCAGCCACACACCCAAAACCAACCAAAAGACACCAGGCTGCTTGTTTCAGAACCACTCACCTTAGGACCTCTGTGTACTTCCAAGCTCCGGTGCCGGGGCTGGCCCCTTCCCAAGGCTAGCCTGGAGATGTGGGCAGAGGGTGTTGCCTCAGGTACCCCAGGGGCCTTGGTGGAGCCCATGCAGGGAAGAGGAGGTGGATGTCTCTCTGGTCAGTTCATGTCAGCTACTGAAGGATAAGTTTTCTCCTAAGGATGCTGCCATTCAAGACACCAAGTGGTGAAGGGGCAAGGAGAGCAGGGGGCAGGGAACGGGAAGACCCAGAGAGCTGTGTCCCTACCCCTTTGGCCTCTGGGGGTCTCTAGAGACAGCAGCTCTTCCGGCCAGACGTGAAAAGAAAGACGGCAGCTCTGAGCTGGGGGGGGGATGCAGGGCGGAAGGACAGACAGACAGACACATGGACGTGTGGATGAAAGGATGAGGAAGGAGGAATCTGTATTAGAGTTTTTTTTGTTGTTGTTACCAATGACATAAACTCAATTCAAGCCAGTGTATGGGAGGCAATGGAATCTATTGGCTTACGTGTCTGAAGTATCCAGGGATGGGCTGGCTTCGGGTACAGCCGGATATAGGCACACAAGCAATGAGACGAGGGTCTCGCTCACATTCTTTCTTCTCTTTCCTTATCTTGACTTTTCATTTGCATGTGAACCTTCTATTTTTTCTTGCACATGGGTTATGTTGTCCAGAAGAAGCTACTAATATCCCAGGATTGTATCATCCCAGCTTGTGGAGCCAAGCAGAGATATTTCTCTAATAGTCCTATAAAGGCTTGATAGGCTTGGATCACAGGCCCACTCCTGAGGACAGGGTGCTGGCAGTACTAACACTGGTCAATCCTGGGTCAAGTGCTATTAATGTGGCCAGTATAGGGAGGGACACGATACCCCACAGGCCCATCAAACTATTCCTGGAGATGGGGGAGGGTAGTCTTGTGCAAAGAACAAACAGTCTGTCTCCTGAAGCAGTCCAGGCTGTTGGTGTGGTACAAAGGACCCAGACAGGACCCAAACACGCACTGGGAAAGCAGGAAATGAGACGGCCCACAGAGGGCCCTGCACACCCCACAGCGGGCTCATCTTCGCAACGTGGAAGTTTTTCATATTGTCTCCATCAAAATCACCTGCAGATAAACTCAACAACAAACTCAAGCATCCCAACTTAAAAGTGGGCAAAAGACTTGAAAAGAAAATTCTCCAAGAAAATATATATTTGTCTCTTTGTATATAAAAGATAAAGTTAGCTATTTCTGTTTCAAAAGAGCAAAATTGGGAAAGGGAAGGTCATCCAGAGCCTTGATCCATCAAGTATTTGTTTTTTGCTTTTTGTTTTTTGTTTTTTTGGTTTTTCTCCAGTACCGGGAACCAAACTCACGACTTTGCGCTTGCCAGGCAGGCACTTCTGCCGCTGAGCTAAATCCCCAGCCCCCATCAAGTATCTGTTATTCAAGCAGAAATTTGCTAACCGTGTGGTGTCCACAGCAAGCACTTGCCTTGTCAATGACAAAGCACACTGACCCAGCAAATAGAAAGAAATGTGGTTCTTAGTGTTCGACAGAACAGTCCTCATCTGCTGATTATTAGCACTGTGGATTCTGTCAGTTGCCTGTCTACGTCTTAGTACATTTTGAGAATATGTATTAACTGCTATTTACCATTTTTTAAAAAAATTACTGAAATCAGCTCATAAGACTAAGAAAAGTCATAGTATATTATATTTTCTTCTAAAGTGAAATGAGAAATGTAAATTTTATAACAGCATTTGTTATCTTGGTTCAGTTCCAATAAGACTACATGTCTGTTTTATGTTGTGATTAATAAAAGCTTTTTCTTCTTCTCTTAAAAAAAGAAACAAAACATACAAATGGCCAAGAAACAATACTCAAAATTGCTAATCATTAAGGAAGTGCAAACTGAAACCACCTGAGATACCGCCTCCCACTCATTGCAATGGCTAAGATTTTAAGAAAAAACAGAATGTAACAAGTGTTGATAAGAATGCAGAACAACTGGAACTCCCTGAACTGTAGGTGGGAATGTACAGTGGTGCAGCCACTGTGGAAGACAGTTTGGTGTTTCCATAGAAATACCTTACAACGCAGCAATTCCACCAAAACATTGAAAGTAGGGACGCCCATTTTCATAGCAGCATTTTTCACACTAGCCATCTGGTGAGAGCAACCTAAGTGTCCACTGATGGATCAATGGTCAATAACACACTGGGGCAGTGGAATAATATTCAGACTCTAAGTATGAAGTAGAGAATTCTGACACATGCTATCACATGGGTAGAGCTTCAGGACATTATGCTAAGTGTCACAAGCCAGTAAGAAAAAGACAAATACCAATTAATTCCACTTATACAAGGTACCAAGAACAGTCGAGTTTGTAGAGAAAGCAGAATGGTGGATGCCAGGGGCTGGGAGGAGAGCAAATGAAAAGCTGTGATTTGACGAGTGTGAGGTGTCTGTTTTGCAAGCTGAAAAGGTTCTGTGGATGGATGAAAAGCACGACCACAGGAACATAGCTGTCTGAGTCAGTTCAGGCTGCCAGCACCAGACCCCTTAGACTACATGGTTTCCAGAACAGACCTTTATTTTCTCACGGTTCTGGGGGCTGGAAGTCCAAATCTGATGGAGGCTCCAAAAAGGACTCTCCTCCTGACTTGCAAGGGCCACCTTCTTGTGTGCTCACAAGTCCTTTCCTTAGTGCCTGCCCTTGGAAGAAGAAGACTCCCTCTTCCTCTTCCTGTGGGGGCTCTAACTCACCATAGAGTTCCAAGCTTATAACCTTGTCTGACCCTAGTCCCTTCCCAACCCCTCCCCTGACACCATCACCCTGGGAGTTTGGGCTTCACCATGTGAATTTAAAGAGAACACAAACATTCAGCCTATGGCAGTCCTTAATGTTCCTGAACTGTACACTTAAGAACTGTTTAAACCCAGCATGGTGGCACATGCCTGTAATCCCAAGCGCTCTGGGAGAGACTGAGGCAGGAGGATCATGAATGTGAACCCACCCTGGCCAACTTAGCCACTTAGTAAGACCCTGTCTCAAAATAAAATAATAAAAAGGGGACCGAGGCTGTAGATCAGTGGGGAGGTCTTGGGTTCAACCACTAGTTCTGGGAAAAAAAGGCTAAGGTGATAAGATGGTACATTTTATGTTATGTATTTTACTACTATTATTTTACTACAATTACATATATGGGGTAGATCACACACACACACACACGCACACACACACACACACATACACACAAAAACAAGATCCTCTGTAGAGGAAGATTCAGGTGCTGGCATTCCAGCATCCTGATCTGATTTCTGCCCCTGGGATGGAACCAGGAAGGTCTTAATCACTCTTGACTACAGGCAAACCTGAGCACTGTGGTTTGAAAAGCACCCTTTTAGCTACTGGGAAGCCAGGGAAGGTTCTGAGCAGAGTGTGGTGGGATGCCAGTGGAAGGTTAAGCAGCAGTGTGAAGAAAGGGGTTCTAGAATCATCTCGCCCACAGATGGCTTTGAGGGGGAAAGGGAGGAAGAGAGGAACAAATAATAAAAGAGACAGGGTGAAAGATCTCCACTGCAGGGGTACAGTCTCCAATGCTGAACTGAAACACTGTGATCCCAAGGCCATTTCCATCCAGCCAGGTCCTGCTGCATGGAAGGGGAAGTCTCCTTCCAGCTTGCTCTCCCAGTGACCAAGGTGTCCTGTAACAGGACCATCTGCAGACAAGTGAAAGCAGCTTCTTCCGCTGGAGGAAAGCAGCCGGCCTCTCTGGGACCAGGCCAGGGACAGAATCCAAGCTCTGAAATGACCAGCGGGGACAAAGGCATCTGCATTATCCTTGCCAACACCTGCCTAGAGGGAAACAAGAAACCCCCTGGGAACCACATGGCTCTGCTCCTAGACCCTGGCCAGAGATGAGTGCTTATCTTTCACGGGGACAGTCCCAGCAGGGAGAAGCAGGGCCAGGTCCTCCTGAGGCTGGCCTCTCCAGAGCCATTTCCTGTCCGGTGAGGCCCCGTTCTTATCTGGGGATACTGCAGCGTCTGTGGGAGGAAGACAGACATGTGTCCCAGCTCTGAGGCCAATCCTTTACGGGGCAAGATAAAGAGATCAGTTTCTCTTTGGGCCGCTCTGCACTCCGAATGCTTTCCAAGGTTCAAACCAGCTTTACCTAGAATGATAAAGAGGTGTGGGAAGCCCCAGCCCCAGGGACCAGCTCCTGCCAAGGGGCAGCTGGACTCAGCAAAAGCAGGGTAAAATGGGAGGGGATGATGCTGGGGCCCACCTTTGCTCCACAGAAGAGCCCCTGCTGGTGCGGGGAGGAGAGGCTTTTATGTTGGTTTGTGGAGCCTGCGGCCAACAAAGTGATCGCTTGCAAGAGTATTTTCATGACTATTTACTCGGTGTCCACTTGTGGCCTCAGACGTGCCTCTGAGCGGCCCTGCCTGTGGAAGGCCAGCACAGCAGCCCTCAAGGTCTCTGATGCATCTGTGGGGAATCTCAGACCGCCCCCTAACTCTCATTATGTACACACATTTTATAAAAACCTGAACAACACTGGTAAGAATTAAATTGTGTCTGCCTCCCTCCCAAATTCCTATGTTGGAGCCCTAACTGCTAGTGCTTTAGAATGTGACCTTATTTAGAACGAGGGTCATGGCAGATGTAATTAGTTGGTCTGAGGCCCTGATCCGGTCTGGCAGGATTCCTAATAAAAAGGGAGACATGGACACAGAGCCACAGGGAGCAGGCAGAGCCATGTACACGCCAAGGCGAGGGGCCCAGAACTGAACCTCTCTCCTGGCCCCAGAAGGAACAACCCTGCTCACACCTTGATCTCAGACTTCCAGCCTCCAGGGCTGTGAGACCCTGAACCTCTGCTGCTCAGGTCGCTCAGGTCACAGTGCCTTTTGTTCAGCACCCCCAGTCTTACCCATTAAATGCCTTAACACTGGAAATGCTAACGTAGTTTCCATTTCCCACATGGGATTCTAATTCATGGAAATAACTGGGTAAGCCTTAGTTCAGATTTATGCACAGAGAATTTAAATACCATTTACTCCCTCCCGATGGAAAGGTACAAAATTAACATCTGTTTAATGTGGAAAATTTGGGAGAGTCCACAAAAGAAAATATGACTGCTCACACTTTTAGTCTTTTCTTTGTGGATATGCATGCTCCCGTCTACATATATTGAGGTCACACTGTGCATAATTTCATCACTTGCTCATTATTCTCAGTTCTAAGTGAATGCTTTCCTGTGGTGTAGAGTTGTCTTCTGGAAGTCAATTTTGAAGTTTGTTTGTTTCATTATTGGAGATGGAACCTAGTTAGGTAAGTGCTCTACTACGGAGCTGCCTACTGAGCCCCATTTTTTAATTCATTTTTTTCATGAGACAATTCTTAAATATAAAAGGTCATTAACATATTCCCAGTTTAAATAATAATTACCACATGAACATCAGCTAAAGGCACAATATTTGCTGCACCACAAATACCCTTCCCTTCAAAATTTGATTGCTGTCCTGATGTCATAAGCACTCTTTCTTTGCTTTTCTTAGTTTTCCTGTCGTCTCATTCATTCCTAGATGGTATGTAGTTTGACTGTTCTTCGGATCTTATGTAAATGAAGGCAGACAGTAACTTCCTTCTGCTGGCTTCTTCTACTCATTTGTCTGTGGGATTTATCTACTGCAAAGTGTAGCAAGTTTGTTAGTTTTCATTGCTAAATAGCATTCCATTGTACAAATATATAAATGTAGAAGTATATTATATATGTTATATACAACATACCTTAATTTATTCATCCACTTTTACTGTTTGTGCAGGTTTTTTTTTGGTTTTTTTTGTTTTTTGTTTTTGTTTTTTTGGTGGTGCTGGGGGTGGAACCCAGGGCTTCTCAGGTACTAATCATGAGCCCTACTACTGAGCTACACTCCCAACCCTGTTATGAACATTCTTGTATGTAAAGCTATGTGCACATGCCATGCACTGCTGTTGCATAAAAGCTTCAGGATAGAACTAGTAAATCATAGAGGATGAGTGCTATTGCTTGATCAGATAGGGCCAAACCAGTTTCTCAAGTATTTATACCAGCACACACTTCCGCCAGCACTGGATGAGTTCCCTTTTGTCTACATCCTCAGTAACACCACTAGGGATCATCACACTTTAAATTTGTACCACTTTCATTATGTGTAACAGCACCTCATTGTAGTTTTAATTCGCACAGTCCTGCTTACTAATGAATTGAGTATCTTTTCACATTTATTAACCATGTAGGTTTCTGTTGTGATGGAATTCTTGTTCAAAACTTTGGCCTGTTCCCACGGGCTGGCAGTAGTGTTCTTATTGACAGGTAGGTAGCTAGCTTTATTACTAGTACCAAGACTTCTTTAGGAAATGATTACTCTTTCAGAGATGTCTTCTAACTGTAGCTGGCTTTGGCTTTTGAGTCTGTCCCCACTGATTAGGGATGAAAGGTTGCTGCCTGTTAGACCTAACACCTACTTCTTTGATACCGGAGTATAGTACTTTTTATGACCCCCCCCCCAAGACAATCTAGGCATTGGCATACAAGGAATATCAATTCATCACAACAATTATGTCACCTTTGCTAAAATAATACAATCAATAATAACAATAGTATCAACCACAGCCTACAAAGTGACAAACTGTGATAACTATTACTTTGCCAACTTTAACCTAGGTACAAGATGTATAGTTATATAGATCTAAGATAAATCAGACAATTATGTACAGTAACTATCCACTAGATAGAATGATCTTACCCTAAGGGGAGAAAATCATAAAGGGATAACAGGAAAAAATAGAGAAATAAAAGAAGAGAAAAAGATCAGGAGCAAGCCTGAAGGACAAAGAAAGATAAGCCAAGTCAGGAAATGGTGAAGAAGACAGAAAGGGAAGAAAGCAAGAAAAAACAAAAACAAACAAAAAACACTCCAAAAAACTAAAAACAATTTTATACTCATGAAAAAAAGAACAACAACAACAACAAAACCAAAAGCAAAGGGGGGAAAAAAGAAATATCTCTGTGAGTTCAAACCTGTGGTTATCTTCTGGGTCTGCAGTTTTGTGGTACTGCCCAGTTCGGGGCATGATTCTGCCCTTGCTGATAGACAAAGGAGGCCAGATCTGTGCTGGATAACCTCAGCAAGCCTGCAGTAGATTAGGGCAGGGTGCTGTTTTGGGTACTTTCAAATCCACAAGAGCTCAGACTGATCCTGGCCCTCTGGTTATGGAGTTGGGGCCTGAGTCATTCAACTTACAATATTCTGGGTATCTCTTGCTGGCCTGACCATAGCTCCCTGACACTGAACTTCTCCTGCAGTTATTCCTCACCCAGTCACTGTGGGACTTCAGCACTGGGACCCTGAGATGAAGCCAACCTATGGCTGCTCTGAGTTCTGAATTCAGGTGGCCCTCCCTAAACTGACATCAGACCAACCACCCGCTCCAGAGGACACAAAATCGCTTGGACTGGAGTTGCTCACCAGCTGTTGTAGCGCACAGCACCCAATGCTCTGTTGCACTGGTGCATTCTCTCCAAAGGCTTCTGGAGTCACCTGCCCTCACTGTATCTCTTTAGGTCTGATCTTCCTCTCTCATGCTACAAGCTGGGAGCCAGGAAGAAAGCAGACATTGCCCTCTCCTCTTCTGCATTGAGGTCTATCTCTTCACTTTCTCTGTGGGCTCCAGTTTTCCCTCCTGGCTCCCAGGGACACCCCTCCCGCCTTCTTTTCTTTTCCAAGTTGTTGTTTTCAAGTGTCTAGATTCTGAATCTTGGAGAGGTTAATTTGTTGCTGCTTACCATTCTGCTATCTTTCCAGAAGTCTTCTCTATTATTTTAAAAAAATATTTTACTGCACCTATACTGAACAGCATATTTATGGAATACTGTGGTTGAATACGTCCCCTCTAAGATTCCTGTGTTGGAAATTCAATTCACATATTCATATACTGATGCTATTTGAAGGTGAATTCTTTGGCCAGTAGTTCTAATTAGAAGAAGTCACAAGAATGAACCCCCATTATGCAACAGTGGCTTTCTAAGGAGAGGGAGACCAGACAGATAGCATGCTGCTCTACCTTACCATGTGATGCCCTCTGTCATGTTTTAATGCAGTGAGAAGTCCTCACCAGACCTTGCCGTTAGACTTTTGGCCTCCAGAATTGTGAGCCAGATAAACTTCTATTCTTTGTCAATTACCTCATCTCAGGTGCTTTGTTACAGCAATGGAAAACAGATTAAGAGATAGATTTTTCTTAAAAGTCAGCCTTTTAAAAGGAAAAGAGAATGCAAATAAACAGGCTTGTGCCAGTTGTCAACAACCCCCCACGGCAAGGGTGCCACCATGTACCAAAAATAAACTGGCTCTACATTTTGTTTCCCCTTGGCACAGGGCAGAAAAGGCATGGACTAATCAACTGACTGATCCTGCATGAAGACAATGTCTAGGGCGAGAAGGTAAGCACAGAAAGCCAGCAGAACCAGGGAGAAAGTATGGACCTGGCCAGCAACTTCAGGAACTTCAGTGTTTCCCTCCTAAGTGACTAGCGAGGGGACTATCATAGGGAAGGAACACTGAAAAGTGTAAGCTCAAGCCAGGAAGGACACAGGCCCTGCTCTCTGTGAGAGCAACCAGACCTAGTGAATGCTAACATTAAGTCCAACGATCCACTTGAATCCCTGCCCCACACCCTGCATCCAGGAGAGCCCATAAGGCTGCTAACAAGACAATGAAGCTAACAAGGACAAAAAGGCAAATAGAATGAACTCACCAGGTAGACTGAGCAGGTAAGTAGAATAGAAAGATAGGGGATCAGCAAGAGGAAAATAAAGCAATGATAAAAATAAGTCAATACCTATCAGCAATAACTCTCAATATGAATGGTCTTAATTCTCCAACAAGAAGACAGATTGGCAGAGTGGATCAAGAAACAAAATCCAACAGTATGCTGTATATAAGAAACACATTTAACCCAAAAAGAAACTCAGAATCAAAAAATTAAAGGCTGAAAAACAATATTCCATACAATGGGAATCCGGAAGGAAAAACAAAACACAGCATAGCTATCCTATTTTCAGGCAAAGTGAACTTCAAGCCAAAACTGATCAAAAGAGGCAAAGAAGGTCTCTACATGTTAGTTAAGGGAACAATCCAACCGGCAGAGATAACAATTATTAACACCTATCTCCTGAACAATAGTGTATCAACTTCATAAATCAAGAACCGCTGGACATAGAAGAATGATAAGCATAAACACAATTACAGTGGGGAACCTCAGTACCCCACTGTCACAAATAGACAAATCAATAAGACAAAAATAAATAAATAAAGAAGCAGAGTTTGAAAAAACCTTTAAATAGAGGCTGGGGATTTAGCTCAGCGGCAAAGCGCCTGCCTGGCAAGCGCAAGGTCGTGAGTTCGGTTCCCGGTACCGGAGAAAAACCAAAAAAAAAAAAAAAACCTTTAAATAAATGGAGTTAATAGATATCTACAGAGTTCCACAGAACAACAACAGAATACACATTCTTCTCAGCAGGACATGCAACTTTCTTCAAAACAGATCACAGACTAGCCAATAAAGCAAGTTTATATAAATGTAAAAGAACTGAAACTATACTATGCATGTTATC
This sequence comes from Chinchilla lanigera, assembly GCF_000276665.1. Taxonomy (NCBI): domain Eukaryota; kingdom Metazoa; phylum Chordata; class Mammalia; order Rodentia; family Chinchillidae; genus Chinchilla; species Chinchilla lanigera. Next base: position 28,058,265 of record NW_004955416.1, read on the forward strand.
AGATCATAGTGCAATGACACTGGAAATTCATGACAAAAGAAAACACAGAAATTATGCAAATGCATGGAAACTGAACAACACACTCTTTTATTTTGATTTTTGAGATAGAGTCTCACATTATAGAGTAGGCTGGCCTTGAACTCACTAGGTATCCCAGGCTGGCCTGAACTCATGGCACACCTGCTGCCTCAGCCTCTCAAGTGCTGGGATTACAAGCGTGCTCCACCATACCCAGCAATACACTCTTAAATAAGTGAATTACAGAAGAAATCGAACAAGAAATAAGACAGTTTCTAGAACTAAGTGATAATGCCAGTACAACATACCAGAACTTATGGGACACGACAAAAACAGTCCTGTAAAAACAGAGTGAACCCAATTAAGTAACCTAATGATGTACTTCAAGGTCCTAGAAAAACAAGAATAATCCAAACCCAAAGCTAGTACAAGAAAGGAAATTATAAAGGTCAGAGCAAAAATCAATGAAATTGAGACTAAAAAAACAGAACAAACCAAAAACCAGAATCAGTCAATTGAAGAATTGGTTCTTTGGAAGCATAAACAAAATAGACAAGTCTTTAGCCAATCTAACCAAAAAAAGGAGGGAAAAGGCCCAAATCAATGCAATTAGAAATGAAAAAGGTGAAATCACCATGGATACTGCTGAAATAAAGAAGATTACTAGCAACTACAGTATTTCACAAACCTGCCTGCCAATAAATTGGAGAATTCAGAAGAAATAGATGCATTCCTAGATACATATGCATTACTAAACCTAAACTTAGAAGATTTTAAAACCCTGAATAATCCAATAACAGGCAATGTAATTGAAGCAGCAATTAAAAAAGAAAAACCTACCAACTAAGAAAAGCCTGGATCTAGATGATTGACTGCTGAATTCTACAAAAACTTGAGGGCAGATCTGATACCAATGCCCTGAAGATCTTTAATGAAACTTAAAGGACTATTCCCAAAGTTATTCCTGGAAGCTACTAATACCCTGGTCCAAAACTAGAAAAGGACCCAACCAAAAAAGAAAACTATCCACAAATTTATTTTGTAAATACAGATGCAAAAATCCTCAACAAGACACGGGCAAACAGAATGCAACAAATCATCAAAAAGATCACACATCACAACCAATGGTTCAATACACACAAATCACTGAACATAATACAGTACATAAATAGAAGCAAGGACAAAAACCATATGATCATCTCAACAGATGCAGAAAAAGCCTTTGACAAAATCCAACATCCATTCATGATAAAAAAAAAATTGGAGAAAATAGGTATAGAAGGACCTTAATCAAATAAAAGCCACTTATGATAAACCTACTGCCAATGTCATAGTAAATAACAAAAACTGAAAGTTTTCTCTCTAAAATTGGGAACAAGACAAGGATATCCACTATCACCACTCCTGTTCAACTGGTCCTTGAAACATTATCAAGACAATTAGTTAAGGAAAAGGAATAAAAGGGGATATGTATAGGAAAGGAAGAAGTCAAATTATCATTATTTGGAGATGACATCATCCTCTACCTAGAAGACACAAAAACATCCACCAAAAACACCTCAAATTAATAACCAAATTTAGCAGTGCAGCAGGATAAAATATCAACACACAAAAATCAATGGTGTTCCTGTATACCAACAGTGAGCCCATTGAAAAAAAATTAGGAAAAAAAATACCATTCACAATAGCAACAAGAAGAATTAAATACTTAGGAATTAACCTGACTAAGGAAATAAAATACCTATGCAATGAAAGCTACAGTACTCTGAAAAGAACATCAGAAAATGGAAAGAGGGCTGGGGATTTAGCTCAGCGGCAAAGTGCCTGCCTGGCAAGCGCAAGGTCGTGAGTTCGGTTCCTGGTACCGGAGAAAAACCAAAAAAAAAAAAAAAAGAAAATGGAAAGAGCCCAATCATGAGTAGCCAAAACCACTAGTGTCAAAATCGCCATACTTCCAAAACTGATACACAGACTTCACACAATCCCAGCCAAAATACCAACAGCATTCTTCACAAAACTGGAAAACATAATCCTAAAATTCATATGGAACCAAAGGAGACCCAGAACAGCAAAAGCAATCGTGAGGAAAAAGAATAAAGTGGGAGGCACTGTAATCCTGAATTTGAAGTTATATCACAAAGCTACAGTGACAAAAAACATCAAGGTACTGGCACAAAAACAGACATGAGGATCAGTGAAACAGAATAGAGATTGCAAAAACCACCTTAGGCACATTCAGCTACTTGATCCCTGACAAAGGGGCCAAAAATATACACTGCTGGAAAGCTAGCATTTTTAATAAGCGTGCTGGGAAAACTGGCAGAAGACAGAATCTCACTATATCTCTCACCATGTACTAAACTAAAATCATAATGGTTCAAAGAACTAAATGTTAAAACAAAAACTTAACCTACTGGAAGATTAAGCAGGTAAAACTCTTGAAGTCATAGGTGTAGGCAAGGGCTTTCTGAACACAATTCCAGTTGATAGGAAACAGTACCAAGAATCAACAAGTAGGATCATATTAAATTAAAAAGCTTCTGCACAGCAAAAGAACCAACAGAGTGAAAAAAACTATAGAATAGGGAAAAAATTGCCTGCTATCCCTCAGATAGAGGACTAATATCTAGAATAAGAGACTCAAAAAATGAGACCCCGCAAAATAAAAGACCCAATCAAAAACCGAGCAAGTAAAATGAACACTTTACAGAAGTGTAAATGGCCAATGAATACACAAAGAAATGTTCAACATCACTGGTCATTAAAGAAATGCAAATTAAAACAACACTGAGATTCCCTCTTACCCCAGAAAGAATGCTCATCATCAAGAAATCAAATAATAACAAATGCTGGAGAGGCTTCAGAGGGAAAGAAATGCTTCTACAATGTTGGTAAGAATGTAAACTAGTACAACCACTATGGAAATCAGTGTAGAGATTCCTCACAAGACTGAAAATAGAATTCCATTCGATCCACATATTTCCCTACCAGGTATCTTCCAAAAGAGTTACGACATTATATTACAGTGACACACGCACACCTACATTTTTGGCAATACAACTCATAATAGCTAAATCTTGGAAGCAGCTTGTATGTCCATTAGCAGATGAATGGATTAAAAAATGTGGTATTTACACATAATGGAGCACTAGTCTTCCATAAGGCAAGATAAACTTGAGTAATCTGTAGAAAAATTGATGCACCTTTAGACCATAATGTTAAGTGAAATAAATCAGAGAGATAAGCTTAAATATCCATTGTTTCTCTTATATGAGAAGCCCAAATTATAGACAAAGAGCTAAATAAAAATAGATCATAGGAAGTATAGAGATAGATCTTTCTCACATGGGCAGGAGTCAGAGATGGAGGGAGAGGGAGGAAAAAAAGAAAAAAGGAATTAAAATGTATTAGGTACATGGACCAACTCCACCCAAGGCATATAAACAATGTGTACTGTAAACATGAACTTATAAAAGTAGAAATTAAAAAGGCAAAGAAAAATAGAAAAGATAAACTATTTATGAGCTCCACAGTTCTTGAACATTCTGAAAACATTTTATTTAAGGTGTTGCTATTTCCTGATAGTCTGTGAGCAATATAAGTTGAAGATCTTAAATCTCCTTGGCAAGCAGACACACTCCCTGCATTTTTCCCCCCCACGTGATTCTGTAACAAGACTGATCTGGTGTTGATACTCATCTGCCACATATTAGCTCTGTGACCTTGGCCGTGTTACCTAAACTCTCTGAGATTTAAGTCCTCAACTATAACTGAGAAAAAGAAATGTTGATCTCACAGGGATTGAGAGAGTAGTGAATGAGGTGACATCTATGGAGTTCCTCACATTTAGTAATTGTTCCATAAATGTTGACTTTATGGTTCCAGAGGAAAACATTCCACATCTATGAAGTAAGGTTCTTCTGCTTGTTTTATGAAACAAGGTCTCACTATGTAGCTTACACTGTCCTTGAACTCACAATCCTCCCATCTAAGCCTCTCAAATGCTGGAATTATAAGCATGTGACACCACAGCTGGCTAGGTGCTGGGAATCTGGGGATGGAGCCCAGGGCTTTCTCAACGAACTGACTCCCAGCCCTTTCTATTTTTGAGACAGGGTTTTGTTAAAGCACTAAGTTGCCCAGGCTGGGCTCAAACTTGTGATCCTCTTGCCTCAGACCCCCTAAATAGCTCGGATTATCAGCTAGGTTCTTGTTCTTCACTGAAATGTTTGATTGCAGTTTTTAAAATTGTAGGTCCAGGCTGTTGGAGACATAATTTTAGCTCTTATGACACTCTGGCAAATACCCCATGCAATGTAAAGGATAATACTGGCTGCCTGCCGTGACCTACCAGCTCCCTGGTGGAGCTCAAAGATGAGGGAGCCTTGGTTTTAACCAGTGGGGTATGGCAGCCAGGCCACTAGCGGATGGAGATACAAAGTTTCCAGAGCTAGAACCTACTACAGTGAAGTGGAAGGGCCTATAGGTGCTGTTGGAATAGGCATGACCAAAGCCCTGACTGACAGTCCCAGAAAGTCTGAGAGGGCAGCATGAGCCAGAATCTGCAAGTGTCCCAGGGAGGGAGGAGGTGGGCATTTCATGCAAGGGCGCCAGGCAGACCGAAGCTCAGGTCCTGAGGATGCCCTGGTCTCCTCTTCAGCAGGGGGAGGGGTGCCTAGGGGTGCGGTGACGGGTTGGGGGGTACTGGCACAGATGAGGGTGGCAAGGTGGGCAGAACCAACTCAGCAGAGCTTTAGGCAGTCAAGCCAAGGAGTCTGGGCAGGGGAGTGTCTAAGCAGGGTAAGCAGGGCAATCAGTTATGATCCATTTTTTTTGCCTTATTAAGGAAAAGGCTGCACTGGATCCGAACTAGGCAGGGCATGCCTGTGGGTGCAGGTTTGTCAGGAGACGATAAGGTTGGAAGAGGGGCCATTCGGGTGACATTATCCAGAAGGGATTCATGGGATTTGATGAGTCACCAGATGCGGGTCTGGAAAGAGTCTCAAGTATCTGACATTTAGGGGGAGGGGAGACGGTAACAGACATGAAGTCACAGGAAGACAGCCACGTCCAGTCAGTCCTCCGCAGGCTCAGGAGATGATGGATAACTGTGTCCTTTTTACAGAGGAGGAAACCGAGCCCTGGCACATGAAATTCGTCCAAGATCGCACAGCTGCGAGCAGGCAGGTTGGCAGAGGATCTGGCCCAGCGTCTGGGGAGCTGATCCAAACCAATACTGTGCTGGTAAATCCAATTTAAAAAAAAAAAAGAAGAAAGAAAGAAAAACTTGCTTTGAAGCTTGAAGCATTTGCCATTTCCTGTAGTGTAAGTGCAAGCGCTCCACCTCAGCCCATTTCAGGCTTCCAGCGTGATGTCACTGAGCGCCGAGTCGGGAATTGGTTTTGGTGAGCCTGTCCCAGCCAGCTCCAGCCCACCACTGACTCAAACCCAGGCTGGGTTGGTGCTGAGGCTCTGCCTCCTGCTCCAGAGCCAACATTGTCTTTGTGTTCACCATCCTCACCCCAAAATCTCACGGGCCTATAAAATGAGACACAGGGAAACACCTAACATTCTGCAGAGTCACCAACTCTTCCTCTCAAACCTAGGCCCTGCCGTTTCAGAATGCGCCGCATTGCTAATGCATCTGGAGCCTGTTGAAGCAGCACATCGTGTGCAGAGGGACGATTTGCTGAGCGCCGTGGGAACACTGCAGCATGCTCCGATCTGCTTCTAACGCTCCCAAGAGGAGCTGCGGATTGGCACATTTCCTAGATTAGCAGTAATGGATACCTGCTCACATTCAGAATCGGGGCGCGGTGATTTCTTGTCCTGAACAGGACTTGTGCTTCTGATGTCACTCTCGCAAACACATGCAATCTGCACAGCACCCATCTTCAAAGTTGACAGCTCCACGTTTTCTCAGTTCATTTTAAGACAATCTGCAGCATTTTAGTACCAAACGTATGAAAATACGTATGTGTCAGGCGTTCTCCCAAATCTCAGAGCTTGTGGATAGTTTCCTCCTAATTTGAAACTACTTGAGAGGCAGAAAAAAGGCAACGCATACAGCTGGGAAATGAGAGCAAGCAGAGCCAGCTGAAGGTGCACCCCTATGGCATGAAATGGAGCGATTCTGCGACAAACCCACTTCCCACTGTAACTAGGTGACAGCCAGCTCTGGCAGGAGGGACTTGGAGGGAAAGGCCTCAGCACCCAGCCCTAGGTTAGAGGGTAGTGTGGCAACATGGTACTGCAAGCCATTAATCCAGGGCCACGGGCTAATGGGAGGGTCCCTGAATCAGCTGGGAAGTAGAGCGACTTGGCAGCATAGACCCAACTTCTGTGCAGACAGAGAGGCCAAGGCTGCCCAGCAACTGCTGGCAGACCTACAGGAAACCAGCTGGGGCTGGATAGGTCCTTCCGATCCTGCCACACCGATGGAACATACAAGTCACATCCCCCTGAGGACGTGACCCAGACAGACACTATGCTGGCAACCCACCTCCAAGAAAACTGGGCCTGGCGGGTATGTGTTGGAAGGCACCTCATGGGAGAAAGGCTTGTCCTCAATCTAATTTTAAAGAAGGGCCATGAATCATAATGCAAACTGCTCATTACTGAGTGACTTCAGACCTTTGGGCTCCTCTAGCCCTTGGAAAGTTGCTAAGGTGTAGTTATTAACAGTGGCTTTCCTGGAACAGGGCGGCTCTCAGAAATCTCTAGCTCACTGGTGCTGGGGTGGGGACAGGAGCCCTCATTGTCCTTTTCAGCCATGAATGTGCCTTATCTTCCCTTCATCACTTGCTCCTCCTATAAAAGTGATCCCCGTGGAGCCTCTGTTCCCTGTGACTCTTAACCCATAGCCAAACACTCCCTTCCTATCTTATACTATGCCTCAGCACGAAAGCCAAATATAACACACTATAGCATTTATTTTAATGTATGATTTTCTGTAAAACACATCATCCATCTTCAAAACCTGCATACAACATAGGTTAGCAGTTTCCTCTTTGAATATCAAAATCCTCTGCCATCTGGTTGCAAATATATTTTTCCCACCAGAAAACTACTTCTGGTTTCCCAGGGGAATTTAGTGACTCTAGTCACCTCTACACCTCACCCAGCATCCCCACCACCTCACCAAGTTTGGAAAGAGCCAGCCTTATCTTGAGCTGGCCACTTCCATTCCTCACCTCCTCCCATCGTTTCCGGGGATGTGTCAGTGGCCTGAAAGCGGGCGTTCTTCATTCCCAAAGAGGCCTTATGTCTGGGACTTGCCTCTTCTCTCTCCTTGACTCATTGATATATCTGTCTGCCTTCTTTCTCACTTTGTCATGACAAGTTTTGCAGCCAGAGAGCTGAGTTTGTGGCATGGCCGTTTCCCCAGGGTGTGGTAACCAGGATACTGTGTGCAATATTCCCACAGTATTTCCTTAAGGTCATTTCATTGTTCAGGTTTACTTTTAAAAGGTTTTATTAAAAATGTGAGAAGCTACAAAATGTCAACAATGGCCAAATAAAATACCAGGTGATTTAGTGTTATGTTGGTAATATAGACAGTACAACTGGGGCTACAGGACCACTCCCCTCCACTGAACACTCCAGGGCCAATCATCCCACTCCTTTGTCCTAAGGCCTATTACCAGAGGCAGAGACAAGAACAAAGACCCTTGAACTCACCTGGAAAATTCCCAAATCCCAAACCAGGACCCATGTGCACCAAATCCTCTCGTACGACAGATAGTAACCTTTCTTCCCCTGGAGCTAAACAAAGGATCATGTACAGACACTTCACCTTACACATCCAAATGTAACAAAGTAAATTATGGGAAAGGATATGCCACTTTCCAAAGCAGGCTATCTCTGCCTCCAAGCAGTAGGCCTTAGCACAAAGGTGTTGGAGACTGGCCCTGGAGCACTGAGTGGTGACTCTATATTATTGACATAGATATTGCTGACATGATTCAGCACCCTGTTAATCATACTGTCAATCATGTTCTGGAAGTCCATATGGGAGGTGCCCTGCACCCTGGGCAAATTTTAAATTTTTAAACCCAACACCCTCAAGCACTTGTGCCATTTTCCTTTCCACTGGTGCAAGTGTGCTCACTCAGCACCCGGCCACATTCTTTATTATCCATAGGAAACTAAAAACCCATCCAGGACCCCATTATCCACCTCATTACCCCATTACCCACCAGGAATGTCCAAACACCAAAGTCACCCAGCCATGGCAGCAGATAAACTTTTTCTGAAAATCTTCTCAGGTGGCCAAAATACAAAAAGAGCTCTGTACAAGATACTCTCTGAGGTATTATTCAACATAAGATAATAGGATACTGGAGATGCCATATTTTAGGGGAATCCTCACCTCTAGGAAGAAGGTAGCCTTTAAAGACATTGAATATTGTTATGGAGGAAAAAAAAAGAGCAAGATGCTAAATTGTACCCTATTACAACACACTATCCATCCACCCATCCACCCATCCATCCAAAATCCCCCAAAGAATCTTCCAAAGTAGGAACAGGGGGCTGAGAGACTGTGATCCTTTCCTTCCCTATATATACTACTGTCCCTCCAAATCCATGGGAGATTGTTCCCAGGACCCTCAATACCAAAATCCATAGATGCTGCAGTCCTTTATTTAAAATGGCAAAGTATTTGTATATAACCTATGCACATCCTCCCTTATGCTCTACATCGTCTCTAGATGACATACAACTAATATAATGTAAATGCTATGTGAAGTTACACTGTATTGTTTAGGAAATAATGAGAAAATACTTTCGATCAAGGTGAGCTGACTTTGTGGATGCGGTGTAGATACAGGCCAGCTATCTACACTTCATATATTGTGGTTACATTGTTACCTATAATGAACTAGAATTCATTTAAACATCCAAAATGCTTCCTTCTCAATGCTAATGGGGTCAAAGTGTATTTTTAGAAAAAGTTCATTTCTAACTTCAGACTACAAGATGTGCAGAGGGCTTTGGAGCCTAAGATTCTCCTTTACTTACATAACAAGTAGTAAGCTTTCGCCTCAAGAAAGACCTACACTTGAGTCTGCTACAGCAGTTTTCTTCTCTGGTGGGAATGTAAGAGAGCAGCAAGCCCGCCGCGCTGGGAGCAGTGGCTTCAGCGTGATGCCCTGGGATGAATCCGACGGAGAACAGGAAGCGGCAGCCCAGGACTCCCCCAGCTTAGCTGTGCATCACACAGCCACTCCTCGCAGGTAACACCAGCCTCATTTAAGCAGATCCAGAGCTTCCTTACTTTGCACTATTACATGATTTGATCAATTTCCTATTATATCTTCTCACTAAAAAGCAGTCAGGCATAACTGACTATTTTAAAAACATGTAGCTAGAATTGTTTTTAAAGATTTTTTTTTTTTTTTTTTTTGTCCTTTTGAGACAGGGTTTCACTGTGTAGTGCAGGCTGGCCTGAACTCACTTTATAGCCCAGACTGGTCTGGAACTCACAGTGATCCTCCTGCCTCAGCCTTTCCAAGTGGTAGGATTACAGGCATGTGCCAGCACACTTGGCCTAAGAATGTTTTTTAAAGGACAAAAATCCATTGTCTGGATTAGTAAGACATGACACTCAGGGTATAATTAATGGTAAACTAAATGCATTTGAAAATATCCGACAACAGATATTTAAGCTGCATCAGTAACAAGCCAGCCCCTGGTTTGACTGGCCCTATGGTTTCCGGTTGAAGATTTATACCCACTGGCTCACCCCTACTTCCTTACAAAACACCAAACATAACTTGAAGCATAAGAAAACTAATGCAAGAACTTTCTTTCTCTTCTTTTTGTTCAGTACTGGGCATTATACACTCAACTGTATCCCCAACCACTCCCCCACTCCCTTTTTTCTTAAAATTTGAGATGGTCTTGATAAATTGCCCAGACTGGGTTTGAATTTGCAATCCTCCTGCCTCAGCCTACCAGAGTGCTGGGTGCCACCACCAAGAAGTACTTCTACTAGAAATCATACAGAGTAGATTGTTGTAATTTGATCCATTACAATGTGATCTTGGCATTTTCACTGCGCTTATAGCAAGTTAGACTAAGCAGATTTGCTATGAGCTTTTGCTTTGCAAGTGAAAGAAGAGAAATATTCTTCTCAAGGGTTCTCAAAATAACATGGGGTCCACGTAGGTGAGTGGCAGCTGGGTGCAGTCACGGTAACCAACAGATGCCCACCTGGTTCCCGGTCGCATGGCGCATAAGCTCCTTTGCAGATTATAGCACTTTGCACAGCAGTAATGCGGTCTAATCCCCAGGGCAGGTGTCTGGCCAGGCCCAGGGAGGCCAGCACCTTGGTTCCCGACAGAAAGCACAGAGGAGACCTTACTTATCAGGTGCTGAGGTGGAGCCTCTTAGCTAATATCCAGTGGACAGGAGCCCTGCAGGTGTATTCTCTTCCTGGAGAAAGGCAGGACCTTAGCAATGGGGGGATGCACCTGAAAGCCTGTTGATCCCCTTAATGTAAGAGACAGGGTATGGCAACCCTCTGACTCACTTGTGTATGTTTGATTCCATGAACACACTGGAATTACTCAGTGGAGATAACCACAAAGAAAAATCTAGGCCTCCGGGTGATCCCTCAAGGGCACAGGAAGGAGGCAAAATGTAACTGTCATTAACCTCGAGTCAAACACCTTAACAAATGGTGCTAAGTCAAAGTGTGCTATCAAGGATGGGCCCTGCACCTGCAGTCTGGGGAAAGCAAACCACGTATCCACCCTTGGATCGAGTCAGGCCCAGACCGGAGAACTTTGTAAAGTAGGATGTGGCAGAGGGCCGGCAGGAAGGAGACTCAGACAGACTTGTGCCCACAGGGCCTCGGCACCTGATCAGCAGCCCATGAAGGGTTTCTTCTTCCCCATCCTGTTCTCAAACCTATCAAAGACGACATCGCACCCTTACTGCCAGGGTCTGCCTTAGGGACTGCCTCATGATCTGTGCTGTGTGACAACTGGCCCTCGGCTACAAATACGTGTTGGGGTGCTGGGGCCCATGCTGGCTCAGAACAGCAGTGCCAGCCAAGGGATGCTGCCTTCTGGAAACAAGGTGTGCATTAGCAGTGCCTGCTAGCACCATCTGCTCCACAAGACAAGGCGGTCCTGGTTCCCCCTGGGCAGGGTTCCTGTACGCCCAACAACCTCAGGAAGTTGGCTGGCCTGCCTCCGCACACACCTCCGCAGAGCCAATCGAGCCGCAGCTTCTGCCTTGCAGCTCAAGAGGCTGTCAGGGGCTCCACCAAGGTGTGCACACCTAAGACACCTAAGACCTCCTTTATGTATGTAAATTTTAAAAAATGCTATCTAATCTATACAGAATTCACACACACACACACACACACACACACACACACACACACACACACAGCTTCCCTGCAAGGTGGCACATAAACCCGAGGCTGTATGTGCTAAAAGCAGCCGAGCTCAAGGGGGGAAGGGATTATTTCCGGGCCCTGGGTGAGGGCCATAGATCGCAGGCCATTGGATAATGGCAGATGCAATGGAGAAGCCAGATGAGAGCCCTTGCTGGGAGGCTGAAGAGGTAGGGAAGGCAGAATGGGAACCAGAATTCCCAAACACACAGGGGACGACCGGGAACAACAGGCCCAGGCCTGCCCTCCAGGGCTCTCACGAGGGTGATGTCACTGCACAGGCAGAGGACTCAGCCCAACTAACCCCATCTACACAGGAGGGGTCCAAAACGGCACTGGGGTAGACGGTGGGAGTTTGCGTTCCAGAGTCAAAGCACTGGGGGAAAGCAGGTACCTGAGCAGCAGAGACGAAAGCCCCACATCTGGGAGCCAGTCTGGCGAGGGTGCCTGCAGGGAATAAGGGCGTGGAGGCGTGGCCAGGCTGAGGGGGGTCTGGGTGCCAGGAGGACTACGGAGCCCACGCTCCAGCAGGAGGGCTCTGGAGTGATGGGAGGCAAGCGGACCGGAGGCCAGCAAGCAGCAAGGAGCTGGGAGAAGAGCCCAAGAGCTCCAGGGGCGGTGGTGTTCCAGACACCAGCACCACATCCGGAAGAGGACTGCAGGGAAGGAAATGGTGAGTTTAACCACGAGCCACCAACACGCTGGGTGGACACTTAGCTCAACGGGGCTGTTGCTTGCAACCTGTCCTTGCAAATCCCCACAGTCTGCTGTTACGATGAATAGAATTTATGTGACTTTGCCATCAAATGTGGATTATGCTCATCTTTACTGGAGAATAAAAATGACTGCTCTTTTCTAAGAAAAGTAAACAATCCCACAGAGTATATGGCAATTAGGCAGAATTACAGCAATTCTTTCTGTGAGCACAATGTCATTATGCTGGGACTTAACTGTCATTACACTGTAAATACCTCTCCCAGGAGCGTAACTCTCGTCCACAAAAGCTTGCTGTCTTGGCATCAGAGATCACGCTACTTTTTAAGAGTTATTATTACTTTTTGCTTTTGGATCATGTAGTAAAACCCTGAGAACATTTGCACACAGAGCACTATATGGGTCACTAGTTAAAGTACAGATCTCTTGGGCCCAGGAACGTGTGAGAATCTGTACCAAGCAGCCAGACAAGGGCCTGGACTGGCTTGGAGGCCTCTGCTTTCCACAGCCGGAGTCAGCAAGCTGATGAACAAACAAAAGACAACTTCACTACAGGAAAAAATAAAGGAAGAGCCACTTCAAAGTCAGTTTTGAATATAATTCTTCTGATAAAACAGGAATAACGAGACAAAATGGTTCTGCAAAGTACAATAAAAAAATACTGTCCACTGGTTTATTTTTCCAAATGAGCAACAGGCTATTTACAAATAAGCTGATCTCCAATGATGTGTATTAAAATGGCAAGTCTATCAACTGTTTGATATCTAAATGAAAAAACAATTTATTAAGGCACATTTGATCTGTGAGTTGAAAACAAACATTCCGGTGTAATGACAGATTCATTTCACTTTTGTCCCCAAAACACATGAGCACCAAAATTGTCCAAGAACACTTAATATTTTAGTAAAATAGGAATGTGAAAATTAAGGAGGGGGAAAAGTACTTTCAAAAGGAAATCTTTGGAGATTGGTGTACTGCAAGTAAAACATACTAACCACACTCCTGGTACATATAAATACTACTAACGGGTACTCAGAAATGCCGGCGTTCTAAACCATGGATATTAAATAAATTAAAGGTATTTCAGATACAAGGGATAAAACAAAACAACAATTAAAGAATGAAGTAACTATCTCCACCAATTTAACACAGACAAGATGAAGCGAACAAAACCAAGTGTGTCTTCCCCAATGCTTTCATCAGGGTGTTTTCATTTGTTTAGCCTGCATACATTAGGATTATTACACTAATTCTTCTTTTGTCATTCTAAATATTAATATTTTACCCTCTACAGAGAAGAGTCAGGGAGAGAGGAAAAAGCCCAATCCTTCTTGGAATTCCCACCAGGTCTGTCTGGGCCAAAGGAACTGCATGAAGAACCACCAGTCTTGCTGTGCTTTCCTCATACCCCTTGCTCACAGAAACCTTTGACCTTGATGGGTAGAGCAAAGTTTAGGGGAAACAATCAACTTTGGAAAACTTCCTGAAGATGATGATACCGTATTAACACATTTCCTTTCTTACAAATGGAATACAAATTGTTTTTTTTTTTAAAAAAAGCTGTTGTTAAAAACAAAATTTAAAAAAAAAACCAAAGGTAGAATCTGGAAGGTTAACAGTCACAATAGAACATTTACCAGCGTTACAGTGTTTTTGTCACAATAATACTTTGAAGGAATGTTTACGTTTTCTGCCATAGGACTGTAGAGAAGGAGTCTGGGAAAAAATGTAAAAAAACCCCAAAAGTTTTGTTCATCAGGTATGTTTCAAGTCAGACACTAGCAAGTCTGCTACATAATGTTTAGCAATAAGATGTGTTCAAAGGCAAACACTGATCACATTTTTTGTTCAAAAAGCTCAATCTTGAAGGAGTCCTATGTAAGAAAACCACTTGGAAAATATATCCTTGGACTTCAAAAAATGGATCATACAAAAAATTTTTGAAAAATAAATTAGATAATTAAAAATGTCTTTTCCAGCAAAGCTGGACATTAGGCCGTCCTCATGGAGCCATTATTATTGCTGCTTTTACTGTAACTTGGATCGTTTTTTTCTAGCCACATCTCAGCCAACTGCTGCGTAGACCCATATGTGGATGCTTTGGAGCCCAAGCACATTTTGTACTGTTTGGGATCCAGATTGGGGTCGCAGAAGACTGGGTGATGGACGTGGACTACTCCTACTTCTTGGCTCCTGAATGTCTTCAGACCTGCCTGGACAACCTTGTTGAAGAGGTCCACATCCTCCAGCCCCCACCCCTGGATGGAAACATCAAAGCCACCCACTCGGACAAGGTCTCCTTTATAAATACAAGTAATGCCAAACCCATAGTTTCTCCAGAAGCCAGTTTTTTGAGTAAAGGCAAAATGGTTGTCACTGGGAACCTTCCCACTATAAACAATCTTTGGATCATACTGGCTAAAGATGATGGGGAAATATATTTGTTGGCCCAGAACCGTATTTGCTCGACACCGTTGCAGGAATTCTGTAGTAAACACAAGGTCAACATCACAGAAGAAGAGTAGAGATTCATTATTAAACTGAGAAGATCCTACTTCAAGGGCCAGAGCTCTTGAAAACTCTCCAGACACAGGCAAAATCTGCATGTCAGCTTTTGGATACTTGACGCGATAATCTCTCATCAGTTCAACTTGCTTGGCCTTGTCAGGGTTGGAGTCAGAATTGAAAAGCAGAACGACAAGCTTGACATTCTGATTTGGAATGAGACATGTCTTCTCAAAGTTTCCCATAAATCTCACAAACATGTCAAAACGTCCAGACAAAGGAATTAGGATATTTATTTTCTTATCTTTGGGCTCTTTGTGCTCGTTCTTGGACCCTGGGAGCTGGAAGGGAACAAGCTTCTTCAGGGAATTGGAGAGAAAAGACAGGGAGCCAGAGTCTTGATTGATCCTGTTGGCCAGCTCCTGTGCGTCCAGCTCCTCATGTTCCATGAACTGGATCTTGCTGAAGGTCTGCTGCAGGTACGCGTGCCTTCTTACAGGCACCGTCATCTTCTTCCCTTTGTGCTTCTTGTAGAGGAGCAGCAGGTCTAGGATGTACTCTGCCCCATACATGGGGTTCACCCGCCGGTAGCCGTACTGGATCTCCTTGAAGTCAATGATGCGCCCTCGCGTCTTGGCATTGGCGTTGATCATCTCCATCACCTGCATGACGATGTCATCCAAAGCTTCCCTCTGTGCAGAGTCCATTCCTCTCCGGGGGGGCTGGCCATCGGCAGCTGAATACAAGTATTTTCCAGTCAGAAACTCCCACTCCAGAATCTCCTCCCGCTGGCGGGCCTGAAAGCGCATAAAGGAAGGGGGGATGCCCAACTGCAGGTCTTCCTTGTGGATCTCTGTATTGCTGTATTTGCTCATCAGGACGATTTCTCGGTGGAGCTGGATTGTGCGATGCCTCAGCTCGGCGATTTTGCGACTAAGCATGTAGCTGTGCAGTCTGTACTGGTAGGGTGGGTTCTTGTTGGGATGTAATGTGATAGCTCGGTGAATCTTACTGTTATGGAGATCTCTAATGTACCCCTTCTTGTTCTGTTCATAATTCTCATAAAAAAGCTGCTGCATCTGTAAAGGAAAAATATTGCTAATATTACTATTTAAATACCACATGGCTGAATGTCTCCCATTCTTACTGTTCCTTACACATCTATTCACTCTACAGACAAAATCTAAATATTAGAAATCTCTCTAGTTGAGCCATAGCACACAAAAGCTCTAGATAAAGCACAACCAACAGTGGCCCAATGATACTAAAAGTTAACAGACCTTAACTACTTAAAGAAACATGACTTCATCCAGCAGCAGAGTTGACCAATACAATTCTATAGGCAGAATTATGAAAAAGTTTTTCAAAAACAAGAGGCATAAACTTGAGATCAGAGTGTAACAGTTGAGAATACTGAAAAACAATAGGACATCCAGGTTCCTACGAATGGCCTGAGTGCTGAGGGTCCAAGGCCAAAGTCCACAGGAATGGGCTTCCTGTGCTTGCCCAACAGTCTCTGGGAGCTTAGAAAATGGAGCCTATCAGAGGCCAGGGGCTGGGGCAGTGCCGCCCTTGTGGTGAAACAAAAGTTTTGGGGGCCTCTGGAAATGAGCACAAGTCGAGCACACTTCTCCATATGTGCTGCTTGCTCAGCAAGGGCTCTCCAGGACTCAGGTGGGGCCTGGAGGTTCAGAAAACACCGGCGAAGTGGAAGGGCAAGGACATACAGGACCTGTGGCTCTACTCCACTCTTCCCTTCCGTCCTTACTCGTGCATCTGGGGGAACATAAGCTTGATGGGCAGCAGCCTACAGGCGTCTGTTCCTTCAGTTAGGAAAGGAAGAAGTTTAGTTCTTCTTGACACTCAGTTAAGGAGATGAATGTTTACAATGCTTTCTGGAATGGAGAATGAAAGTTTGAAAAAATCTACTGAAAATAACACAAAGTTGGTCAGGTAAGTTAGTCCTTTTTTCTTTTTCTTTTGTGGTTCATGGTTTTGTTTTTTACTCACAGTGTTGTATACTGTGGATAAGAGTAATATGGATTGGGGGGACTCACTTATTTGCCTCTGAAGAGCCATTTGTGTACTCCCTGCAATTACCGTAGTACAAAAATACAGATTAGTATACCCCATCTTCTTTTTCTATGCAATACTGTAAGCTACAAATGAATAAAAACAGTGGGAAAAAGAAGGGGGACTACTTCCAAAGAATGGCTTAAAACGAAGAGTTGTGTGCCAGCTCCAGACATGGTCGCTGACCCCAGCGCCAATGAAGCCTGGTGTGCATGGAATCAGAATGGTACTGCCATGCCCTCCAAAGTGTGCCACCACTTCTGACTCGGCTTCCCATATCACTTACAATCCATGTGAGTATACACATACACTAATCCGCTGAAATCATGTCAAATTTTACACTTAGTTACAAAAGGAGGGTTTTTTTTTTTTAAGGATATCATGGAATATAGCTCACAATGAGCCCGTGTTATGAGGAATTCCTTGTACCTCTTTCACTACCCACTGTTGACTACAGAGAAACTTTGGACTTTACTTTAAAGACTAAAGCCAAGCAGCCAGCAGGCCTGCAGGGGGTAGGAAGAGCCTGGGAGGTTGGTAGCTGAAGGTGACTGATAAAAGCACAACTAAGATATGTGTCTGGCAGCAAAGTTTAGATGACCACACAACTTGTCTTCCTTTGACTTTGTTCCTTAAGGATCACAACAAAAGATGCTGAACGGACTCCCTGCCCCAGTGAATTTCCTGTTCACTCTCCAACTGGGGCAGCTGATGGGTGCAAACCGCAGAGCTACAAAGTGGTAACTGATTTAAAAAAAACCACGAAGGGGGCTTCGGAAAGTTATTTGCAGGGGCTGGGGATGTGGCCAGTTCTTGCCTTGCATGCACGAGGCCCTGCGTTCAATCCCCGGAACCACCAGAAAAAAGTTCTTTGCAGGTGCTAAAACTGTGGAACAAGTACAGCCCTTTCACATCCTGTGAATACCGAAATGAACAGCAGGCCTGTACACACCCACTCCCAGACTCGGGGAAGCCCGTCCTCCCGTATTCAGGAACCAAGTACCTGTGTGAGCCGCCAGAAACTGCGCTGCCTCCACCAGAGGCACTACCTGGGTAAAGGTGCTTCATGCAGAGAAGTCAGCATTAACCAACATGTCCCATGCTTGGGGACTAACGAGGCCATAGGTAGTCATATGATGGGAAGCTACAGGTGGGGTGTGTGTGCATAACTTTATTTCCATTTCATCTGCCTATAATTTCCAATGAATGTGAAGAACTATAAAATTTTCTGAAAGCACCTCCCCCTCTCTCCAGTGACAGCAGCCCAAGGCAGGCGCCGCTCCTCACCCTGCCCCGCATACAGCTCATGCCGCTGATCCATCTGGTTATGAATCTCAGACTCCCTTTCCCTCTGACCCCACTCGGTCTTTTTCGTGAAGCTGCAGCAAAAATGTCAGTTTGCGAATATAAACTGGAGAAATCTGGCTAAGATAAGGGTGGACAAAAGTCACATGATTTTCTATCTTCCCAAATTATCTCTAAAGAGAGAATGACAAAATATAATAACAGCAATAAATCCACAAAGGCCAACAGAATGGAACAAGAAGCGACACAGCACGTAAGAGATGCCCTCAAATCCTCATGAAGTAGAGAGCGGTGAAGGAAGGAAGAAAGATGAAATTTAACAGGCAGCTCTGAGAGACAGAGACAGACAAGAAAGCCAACTCTCTGTGAGAGCCCAAGAAAGACGCTGGGTGTGAGGTACAGGACAAGGCCCAGTGCTGAACACGGACACTGCAGGAGTCAGAAATACAGGACAGTGAGAGCCCCAAGGTCCCTTCCCCACAAAATCACAGCCACCATGGGGTGGGTAACATCCGCATCTTCAAAGACATGTTCCAAGTTATTCTGCCACCTAGATGGTGCAGCCTCTGTCCAAATGCATGGAGGATTGTCTACCAATTGTAACTAAACCAAAAACTGGCGAGTAACATAAAGATTTCAATATTTACGCTTCCATCATTTACAGTAGTTATTTCTGATTGCAATTGTCTACAGGTTATTTTCCCCACTCCTCTGGAGCTATTGCCTTGCTAAGCACATAACTCTGAATGAAGTTCAGTGCTCCAGAAATTAAACATGAATGCCTAATGGAGACGAGATTGAATGGCAACGGAAGGAATGAAAATCTTGGTAGATGTTAGCAGGACACCAGCCCTCATCTCCCACTTGCTGCCCAGCACACATATCCTCACTCCTCACCCCAACAGGAACCTGGACAGTCTTTCCTGGATCAGTCGTCCCACACATCTAAAGGCCTTATTAACAAAAAGTCATCCAAAATGTTGGACACTAGTGAATACACTTGTTTTTAAAAACTCGGATACAGAACCCACAGGCAGGTTTTCAAAGCTTCACCTACAAAAGAGGATCAACAGCCAAGGATCAGGCAGCTGAAAAGGGGTTCCAGTGGGAAAGACAGAGACAAAACAAAGAAACAGAGAGCGTGGCACAAACAGAAACAATACAGTGAACAGAAGAAAACCTCAACAACCAAACTAAAAACAAAACTAGTATATTCAAAGGAAGACACTATATTGATGTAATAAAAATAGAATACCACAAAAAAGAAAAGCAGAAAACAAAACAGAACTCTTACTGTTAGGAAAAAGAAAGAAAAGAAACGAAGATATGAGCTCAACAGGACAGGTTTATTTCACAACAGACCTGACAGGGACCACTCTGGAACTGAGACCAAAGCAGACCCTCTCGTACAGGTTATGGGGGTCTTTACAGAGTCATGAGATGAGGGGTGGTTCAGTGAAAGGAGGCTGTGGCTACCTGCTAAGAACAAGGCTTGATAAAGGGGAATGGCGGCCCAAGGATGAGGTCTGGCAGCATGCAGGGAGGTGTAGTTGTTATCAGTAGTAGGCTGATAGTAATATGAGTCACTAGGTGCAGCTGTGCTGGGAACAGGAGTTTAGAGGGGTCTCTGGTCAGGCTACGATGGTGGCGGTCAGCCTACTCCACTTATAATTAAACATGAAATAGCAACACAAAAAGGGAAAAGTAGCATTTCAAAGTACAGTTAAAGATCACCCAGGAAACAGAAAAAACAACAGACAAAACAAAAAACAGACAACAGAAGAGAAACAATACTCTTCTAAAAAGAGAAAGTTGGGGCTGGGGATTTAGCTCAGTGGCACAGCACCTGCCTGGCAAGCATGAGGTCGTGAGTTTGATTCCCGGTGCCGGAAAAAAATAAATAAATAAATAAATAAATAGAGAAAGTACATGGGAGAGGAAAAAACTATAAAAAAATGGATGTAGAATTGCAGAACCCAAGTGCCTGGACTAAAACACTAAGTACTCAGTATGAAGAATATAAATTCAGAATATCAAGTAAAATAGTCTAAAGAGGCCCAAAGAAGAAAGGAATATACAAACAATCAGAAACTGGAATGGTACTGGACACAGACAAAACTACTGGAAGCTAAAGAACAAATGCCTCTAAAAGAGGAAGTGAAATTATCTTCAGTGTAGAATTCTCTTCCCCACCAAACTATCCACCAGGGAGGAAAGGAGAAGAGAGAGATTTTCAGACATTCCAGGGCTCAGATTTACCTTCAATCTCTTAGGAAGCTACTGGAGGATGTAACCACTAAAGCGAGGGGATAAATCTGGGAAGACGACGACACCAGGTCCAAGCCACAAGGGGTACCACCCAGAATGACTAAGCAAGTAAGTCTCATGAGAAGCACCTCAAGGCTGGCAGCAGGAACCAGCCTTCATCTCCAGAGTCCAGCTCTGGGCCCGACCTCTTTCTTACAGGGTACATCTGACAGATCACTGATGAAGTGGTGAGCCTTTCAGCAAACAAAGTACTGAAAATTATTGAATTATTTCAATATTAAACAGCTGATGATGCATCATATAGTATACATGTTACATAACAAATACACAGGGACAAGGCTGGGTCCTCTCACCAGGGTCTATTTTCATATGTAAAAATGAGTAATGCATTTAAAGAAAAATATATACCTTTCCAATCAAAAGATGTGGCTATCTGTATTATTACTCCCTAGAAGTTCTAATATGACTGCCCATTTTATTCCTGGCTGTCACTACTCCACATGTGGAGGGGGCTGCCAAACGAGGGCTTGTACATGTAACGGTGTCGACTGTCTTCACACGACTGCTTCTTATAAGCTTGTGAGGGCACCGGGTTCCCAAATGCTCATTTCTCAAAATGCTGCAAAGGCTGTCTGCAGCCGTTACCTGCACAGTGACCGGGGTCTATGTGGGCCCGGCCCGAATATAGTGCATGTGCGCTGAGGACAGCAACACAGACGAGTACTAGCAGGCCACAGCAGCCTTAAAAGAGACCGAGAATTTTAAACTGCAGTGAAGTTGCTGTAGGGACCTCCTGCTAAACTCCCAAAGTTTGATTTAAAGGAACGTTGGGTTACATTCATTCATT
Organism: Chinchilla lanigera; assembly: GCF_000276665.1. Taxonomy (NCBI): domain Eukaryota; kingdom Metazoa; phylum Chordata; class Mammalia; order Rodentia; family Chinchillidae; genus Chinchilla; species Chinchilla lanigera. The sequence goes on from NW_004955416.1 coordinate 28,079,402, forward strand.
CTTCTTTTCTAATAAATAAGAAATCTGTTGCAATATAAAAATAAGTGGGATGAAGCAGAAGCTTAAAAATAAGGCCAAGTCTGTTGCAGGCTAGCTGGTGGCCCTGTGCTGTCCCGACGGATTCCCTTCGCACACTTACCAGTAAGGCTACAATACGAACCTGAGACCAACTTGCCAGGCTGAGTGAAACACGCACCTGTAACGGCGCCAGGGGAGCGGCCCCTTTCTCCAAGTGGCCGATGAAGGGCCTCAGCAGCAGGTGAGCACAGAGGCCTAACAAGCGAGGGCACAGGTCTCCAATTACCCCAGGACAGTCCATCAAGACCCATCCAAATTCGCCTCGGGAGGCACTTTCAGTCAATTAGCACTTAACAGTCCCCCGCGATTCTGCACAAAGCCTCGTCAGGAAGGGCTTTTGAGGAGCTGGGAACCATTTTCTTTTTTACCTCAGAGTGGTAAAATGGGAGGGACGGGGAAATCAAAAACACTCTTCAGATTTTCAAATTTTTGGAGAGAAATATATTACAAGTAACTTTCAAAATTAAAAGCAATTACACTAAAACCAAGCACAATTCACTAATGAAACACACAAATCCCAGTAAGATGTTAAAAGGTGAGAAAAAACTCAGGAAGACAGGAGGGAAGTAGGGGGAAGCCTGGTAGACCTCACCTGACCCCCTCTCTCTAGGCTTCAGTCTGTAGGGCCCTTTCCCTGTATCAGCCACCCTTCCACCTGATCACACCAAGGCATCTCTGCCTCTGTAGTACATTTAAGCTGTCTGTAATTGATTCTGGAATTCCTTGCAAAGTTCTCAAACTATCTTTTTTGTTTGTACCTTAACTAGTTTCTGGTTTCTCTGTTGTGTTACTACTTTGGATGAAACACTTGAATTCATTAGACCTCAAGTTTTCTCATGTATGAGATGACTGCAGTATACCGGAGTAGCCTTCAAGAATTCTAAGACCTTAGGTGACCTCATCAGAACCGGCCACACATACCCTGAGCTGTCACCAACTACCCCTGAGCTGGCCGACGCTGCAGTGTTAGGAAGTCACCATCAAGGAATAAAATTGCATTTGGAGCATTAAAGGGTAGTGAAACATCCCTATTAACTGTTTCCATTCTATAAAACCTTCAGTTCTTCTATAAGACCAAAATAGGAGCACTAGAAGAGTAACAAATACATAATGACTTTTTCGTTACAAAGATTTTTTTAAAAATATTTTGCAGAGTATCAAATTTAGAATTTAAGAGAATTTTATTATCATAAGATATTTCAATGATGTATAACTTGGCGTATTATTTAAAAGAATATTATGAAACAGTTAACAGTGGAACATACAAGTCAATACAAACAGGCTATTTACTAATAACAAGGTTATTCCTTGCTTTAAAAAAACTAATTGAAGAAACCCTTCTAAAATGCAGACAGTGGGGCTGGGGATTTAGCTCAGCGGCAAAAGCGCCTGCCTGGCAAGTGCAAGGTCATGAGTTCGGTTCCCGGTACCGGAGAAAAACCAAAAAAAATAAAAAATAAAAAATAAAATAAAATGCAGACAGTAACGCTGATGGCTTAATTTTCAGTTATAGGGTCCAAACAGTCTTTACTCTTTGTTCCAAAAAGCTCCTGTGTTATCTCTGACTCTAGCAAAGCCAACTCCCTTTACTGTTAGATGTTTCAGGACACTGTGTCATTCTATAGTAAATCTGACAGGGGCTACTTCCCCAGGTCATGCTATTCCCAGGAACTTCTAGGCCAGCTGGGAACAGCCACCAATGACCTACATTTAATCTTCCTTAACAAATACCTTCTATGATCTCTGGTAACAAATGTCCTTATCCTCCGCAGTGAACACAAAACGTTCTCATTAGGCCCTTGTTTCTCCTATTAACTGTTTACACTCCTGCCCTTCATTAGATACACAGTTCAGCCACACCAACAAACCATCACCGCTCTGGATCAAACTCTCATTTGCATGTATGCAATGCTTCAATTCATGACAGAGAATCTGTTTTCTTTATCCTTAGAAAATTGGTTCAAAGACTATATGGGCTGTCTAAATGTTGACAGATCATAACCTGTGGTAGTTTCAATAGCCAAAGTCATGATTTTTAAATATTTATCATTTTCATATGCCTGCAAGGTAGGTTTCCAGACAATTTACTGTCCAAAGCATGAACTTCTGGGATGAAAGATGGGGTCTATTAATAATTAGGCCATTCCCACCAGCATAAACTGGGCTGTCTCGGGCTTTTGGGACATATGGTTACCCTACATGTCCCTATTAGGCCTTGCTTAATTAGTTTTGTGTAGGCTTTGCCAATTTTCATCCAATTGCCAATTTTCATCCAATTAAGTTCAACAAGGAGGAACTTTGTATTTTAAAGACTCCATTCAGAAAACTGAGTTTTTCATGGGAATTGAACTGGGAGTTGAGGGCAAAAAAAGGACAACTACAGGAATGAGGCTTGAACAGTTAGTGCCCAATTCTGAAATCTAAGCACCTGTCACAGAAGCCTGGCCCATTTCAAAGTAACTGAGGATTGAGCTTGGCAAAGTTAAACAAGAACTGCAGGTAGTAATTTAAAGCTTCTGCATAAGACTGTAAGCACAGTGAGGAAGCTGAAACAAAAGTTTTTTAAGTGGACATTTTGAGGTTTGGATAATCAATAGCAACAAGCAAAGAGAACCCTTACCTGCAGTCAGGAAACTGTATCCAAGATTCCATTTCTGCTTCTTACAAATGCCTCACCTCAGAGCACTCAAACTCACAAAATACGCAAAGAACTTTTAAAACTCTGAGAAAACTCAGTAAGTAGCCAAAGTCCTTAGCAGACCTATCACCAAAGAAGATATACAGATAGCAAATAAGGATACGAAAAGACATCTTCTATCATCAGGGAAATGCAGATCAAACTAAGGAGGTACCAGGACACACCTATAAAATGGTTACATCCAGAACATGATGTCACCAAATGCTAAAGAAGATGTGAGGCAACAAGACTTCTCATTTGTTGCTGGTGAGAATGCAAAATGACAGACACTTTGTCAGTTTCTTACAAAACTAAACTACACAGTCCACAAGTTGGCATGTCTCCACATGTACCCAAAGGGGCTGAAAACTTATGTTTATACAAAAACTTGCATAGAGATATTTACAGCATCTTTATTCATTACTGCCAAAACTCAGAAGCAACTCTTCTGGGTGAATGGACAAACTGTGATAAACCCATACTGTGGTGCATTCCTTTAACCCCAAGACTCTTGGAGGCTTGGGAAAAGGAACACAGCAAATTTACGGGCAGCTTGGACTACACTGTGAGACGCTGCCTCAAAAACAAAACAAAACAAAGTCATGTGTTACATTCAGATGATGGAATGTTATTAAGCATTAAAAAGAAATGAATTATTAAACCACAAAAGAAATGGGGGAAAGTAAGTACACCCATTATTACATGTAAGAAGCCAATCTGAAAAGGCTTCATACTGTATGATTCCAACTCTATGATATTACTAGGAGGCCAAACCTTGGAGACAGTAAGATCAGCAGCTGCCAGGGTTTAAAAAGGAAAGGGAAGAAAAGGTAGAGCACAGAGACTTTTAGGGCAGTGAAACTACTCTGCATGACATTACAAGAGAAATTTTTCTAAATTCATAGGATGTACAACACCAAGAGCAAATGCCCATGAAAACTATGGACTTAAGGTGGCAATGATGGATCAGTGAGGGTCCGGTGATTGTAACAAACACCCCCCTGTGGGGCAGGGTGCCTAGATTGGGGAAGACTGTGCATGTGGGGACAAGCTATTTGGGAACTTTCTGTACATTTTGCTTACTTTTTCTGTGAACCTAAAACTACTCCAAAATTTAAGTTTTTTAATTTAAATAAGAAAAACAATTAGAAGAAAAAAAACCTGTCAAATTATTCATGTTACTTAGACTCTAAAGAAAACTATAGGTTAATCCTTTTGCTCTGAGTTATTTATAAATTCTTTTGTTTACTCTTTCATCCATCCACTGCTTTAAGCAAAACAAAACCTTTACAGAACTATGAACTCGTGCTTGCTTCCACAGCACATACACTAAAACTGCAACAATCCAGAGAAGATTGGCATGGCTCCTGCGCAAGGATGACACGCAAATGCAGGAAGCCCCCATATTTCATTCACCACCAAAGGCAACCTTAAGGTCCACTACATGATACACGGGGCCAATGGTAACTTGGCTCACCATGGGAGAAGGCCGGCCATTGAGAGCACAATGACTGTCTGAGGAGCATGGCTAGAAAGAGTAGCAGAAGCTTTCCAAGGAAATCCTGTCCCCCTCAGTGAGTGTGGACCTGGTAGTGTGGAACCAGGCAGCCTGCAGCCTGACCATGAAGACCAGTGACCTCTCGGTGATCCAGAATAGCGGTATTCTCACCCTCCCTGTGTCCCCAAGGAGTCTCAGCTCTGTGGGGTCAGGGCTGATGTAAAAAAAAAACACGTGTTACTGACAGTGTTGCCAAACAGCAATTCCCTCACTTCCTGGAAGAAAACTGACTGCTGTCAGCTATTAAAAAACTTAAATTTTTGGAGCAGTTTTAGCTTCACAGAAAAAGTAAGCAAAATGTACAGAAACTGACTGCTGTTATACAGAGAAGTTCTGTATAACCTAGAGTGACTCTTTCCAAACACTCACCTGTGTGGATGTGTGCCAGTTGGAACTTACTGACCCAGAATGGAAAAGACAATTACTTAGCCTAACTGTGAAAGTGAGGTACTGAACGCTTCTATGGCAACTGTATGCGGTAAATGGAGAAAGGGCAGTCATCTACTTAGGGACCTGTTTGATATGCCTTCCTTGATCCTATACCCATCTTTTGTTTTGTTTCAACATACCTAAAGGGGAAAAAAAAAACCCAAAAACAGAAAACCAAGGCTGTAGAATTAACAAAATTCCTTTAACCTAGGACCATAAGTGGATGCCCTTGCATGGACTCACCTTAGTTCTTAGGGAGCCAGTGTGTGTGTGTTGCTGTTATTGAAATACAGTTCATCTGGAGCCCCAAAAGTGCCCACAACTGCCAGGGGACTTCATGTTCCCAGGCATCAGGAGAGGTGGGCATTCTCAGGGGACGTGGAGTTGGCCAGGGCCTGCATTTGAAGAACTCTGTTTTCATTCTTGAAACTCATGGCAAGGTACACATGCTTTTTTTCTTTTTAATTTCCTTGGTGCAGCTTAGGCCAAGTAGTAATGATCACCACCCTGAGTAATGTATGAAGCACTGCTCTGGCAGTAAAATGAGGAAAGAGAAACAAAGACCCAATTTCTGGGCAGGGAAGTCTTTTGCACTGTGCTAATGCCCTTACTGAAATGTGGATCAAGACTGATACTGGAAGTTTTGCCTCTTCGTTACTGCACCTGACTTTACAATCCGAAGAAGTGTTTTTGCCAAGTTGTGTCTTTCTTTTTAGAATTATAAGCAAACACAGTAGTGGAGTCTGTTTACACTGTGAAATGGTTGCTGTTATGAGGACACAGCAATGACTTTCTCACGCCTTGTGAATGTATGGTCTACGGAGAAACCCCTCCCTGAAATTGCACATGCTGAAAATAAATTTTGGAAATTAATCTATCTGCTGGAAAATTAATTTTAAATGCACATATATAAACTTCAGATCCTTTTTGGAAAGAGCTAGGTAGAAACAAAATGCAAGTTAGAATTCCCAATGAATGGTATCTTTTTGTTTTCTGAGACAGTACTCTAAACTAACAAGCCCTTATACAAAACCGGGAAAGCTGTGTGCAAGTAGCGCACCCTTGTAGTCCCAGTTACTCAGGAGGTTTGGGCGGAAGGATCGTCTGAGTCCAGAAGTCCAACATAATGAGACCTTGTCTCAAAAAAAAAAAAAAGAGAAAGAGAAGAAATGTTTTTTGAGCCTTCACATATGCACCCTGAGACACCATGCTTCTCTCTCCTTTTTGACACACATTTGATCCTCACAATTTTAAACTTTTATAGGCAAAGCCCCTTTTGTTCCAAGTGCTTAGCCCAATAACTGCCCAAAATGTACCGGCTAAGTACGTAAGTTAATAAATATCATCCCTTTACCGAAGAGGACAGAAAGACTGATCACAGATAATAAAAGTGTCTCCCATCAACAGTTAGATGTCTCAATAAAAGCTAAGCACTGCACCCAACAAAGAAGCAGTGGCCCCTTAGAGATTACCACAGCACACCATATCGGCCTGCTCCTAAAAGATGAGATATCCAGATACCCTGCCAGGGGCCCAGGAAGCAGACCAGCCAAAGGCAACATAGATGCACCTTGCCAGTGTTGGCCCCATCTCCTAGTAGCAACAAACACGGCAACAGGAACTAAGAAAACAGGATGTTCAAATATGGGTAAGCAATATCCTGAGAGCTGCGAGAGCAAAAGCATCCTTGAAAGAGGATCCACTAGAATTCTCAGAAATTATACCAACCATCTTTCTCCATCTGTCCCACCACAATGCAGTTTCCTGAAGGTTTTTAGGTCTCACCTACGGTTTCTATAGCCACAGTATGGAGGAGAACCTGGCGTCATAGGCTCCCTTTATAAATATTTACAAGGGCAGAAATGCTGGTAACTGAGAATTTCAGTATACTAAATAGATAATCACCCTTTCCAAAGTAACCTATTTTTCCTGCACCATCATTCAACGTAACCATTCCACTAGGTGCACATTAGTCAACTTCTTAGAATGCAGAGCTGGCCTTTAATCCTTTAGAAGTATCTGATTTTAGAAAAGAAAGAAAGCAAGCTTATTACCACTTCCCCATCCCTAACTGAAATTAAACAATTTATGCAATTTAACAACTCTCAGAAGGTCCAAGTACTTACCACGCACGCACGAAGAAAATCCTATGAAGTACTTCGATGACTGTTTCAGTTTACACACAGGGGACAGTTTGCACTGTTTTCAGCAATCTGTCCATGCCCTACAATGACTGCATGGCTGAGCCAGGACTGGCCCTCAGTTCTTCGTGTGTGTGTGTGTGTGTGTGTGTGTGTGTGTGTGTGTATGTGAGAGAGAAAGAGGGAGAGAGAGGGAGGGAGGAAGGGAAAGAGAGAGGGAGCACGAGAGACAGGATTTCACTATCCATTCAGGCTGGCCTTGAACTCAGTGATGCTCCTGTCTCAGCCCCTCAAGTGCTGGGATTACAGGGGTCCACTACCACACCCGGCTCCTCAGTTCTGTCTTGAGCTAGGTTCTTGATAACTAGAGGTGCCCACCTGCTTGGCCCAGCTCCACGCCTGGGTCCACCCAGAAGACAGGAACAAGCAGCAGCCTGCTCTCCTAGAGCTCACACAATAAACAAATAACATGTCAAATGGTCACTAGAGCTTTGGACAAACACAAAGTAAGTAAGACATCAGCTAAGATTGGGGTTGGGGTAAGAAAGGGTTCACATCAGTGTGTCAGAACAGGCCTCTCTGGTGGGGGAAATCTAGGCAGAGAGCTGTGAGTACTCAGAAGGCAAGGGGGATGTTCCAGAGGAAGCTAAAGAATATGCTGCATTCTCTCTGGAACATTCATACCGTCAGCAGATATGACTCTCTTCTCTGCACAAGAAACACTCCCAGAAGCAGGCAGCAGGCGCGATGGTCAGGCTACTATCCCAATCATCTATGTACCTGGGAGCAGGTGGAAATCCCTTACTCTCCAATGGCACTGGATCCTACTTCCAACCTCCCGCCCTGTAGCAATCTCTCCAGATGGGCTCCTGAAGAGGATCAAGTGTGTATTTTCATGGTGTGAACAGTGAAAGCGGTTTAAATGCTAGAAATGACTACTCAAAACTTTCTAAATAAGTATGTGAACTCCACAGAACCAAATTTGAAACAGATAAAGCATAAGAGCAAAGAGAGGAGTTGAAATTAATTAATTAATAGTCCCCTATTAATTAATGTGCACACAACACAGAAATTCCTGACAGTATGGAAGATGGCCTCCCTTATGGTTTCCCACCAGGAACTTTCCTTTCCCTAAGAAAACCCTCTCTCGTGGGAGACCACGCTGCCACCATTTCTGCTTTGTAAGCAGGTAGGCACGGAGTGTCGGCAGTGGAGGGTGCCAGGAAAGGAAGTACCACCTTAAAGCATTCCTACGTCTCCCTGGCTCCCCATTTCCTTCCTCCTCGTGCTTATGGGCAGTCAGCTGCCCGCCTTGGCCCAGCACCAGAATCGAGTAGGATCCAGAGGCCATCCGGCATCTAGTTAAGGTGGGAGTGAGCACTAAGCAACTTTTCCAGTGCCCTCTGCATGTGGTTACTGAGTCTTCCGTGGGGGAAGTCATGAGCGGAAGTAGAGAGCTAAGGAATCTTTGAATTAGAAAAATAATGGGCAACTTATGTACTATTATTGACATTAGCACAAGTACTCTAAACTGAAAGGAAACAATAAAATAGGAAACTCATCTCAATGAATTAAATGTGGCTACACCTCTGTTTCTGTTGTACTCAGGGTTTGCAAGGAGAACAATTTAATACAGGACACATCATTTATAGGGTTATTTTATAACAGTTATGCAAAGAGTCAAGTTCAAAAGACTGCAGGAAATCCATTGTTATGGTTTGTATCTAGACGTCCCCCCAAAGCCTCATGCTTTGGGGTCACGGGTCCCGGCTTCTAGAATCTGTGGTTGACTCATGGTCCAATGCTGGGACTATGGGTGTGAGTGCTACACCTACTCTGCGGTGGGAAGCCTGCATAAAATATGAGGGAGGGAAAGAGGCTTGCTCTCTGCTGCTCCTTCCTTTTTGTTCTTGCTATCTTTGCTGTTTTCCACCACCATGAACTGTTGCTCTCTGCTGTGTGCCACTCTGCCTTAGTGCCAGTGAGTATGGATTTAAACCTCCACAAACTGTGGGCTAAATAAACCTTTCCTTCCTTAATTCTGAGCATCAGGTATTTTTGTCTCAGCAATGACAGAAAACTAACTAAGATATCTATCCACACACTAAAGACCCAAAGAATTGAGCTGAGGGCCTGGATTCCACAGCAATGTCCTGCATGAGTCCAGCTGAAGACCTAGAGTCCATAACAATGTCCCCTACAACTCCAACTAGAAGCCTAGAGCCCATGACAGTGTCTCATGTAACTTATTTCAAGGATCTGTGCCAAGAAGGCCCCAAGGTCAGTGGTGGAAACTAGAAAGTCTGTGCCAGTGGGATGAAGGATCTGTGGCAGCAGGCTGAGGGATCTGCACTGGAGCCAGGAAGCAGCGCTCAAAGAAGGACCAGAGCTCCCCTGAAAAGTACCACAGCCACCCTCAGCAAAAGCGAGGTCCTGAGCTCCTTCAATGATGAGAACAGCCGAGTTCATATCAGGAAAGCCAGTGTGACAAGCTTCTCCAGGAGACTGAACAGTGCACCATCTTCCCCTCCAGAGCCAGGAAGCAATGCTCAAAGTAAGGACCAGAGCTTCCCCAAAGTGAACTGTAGCCATTCTCAGTGACTGACAACAAGGTCCTGAGCCCGTTCAACGAAGAGAACAGCCAAGATCATCAGGAAAGGCAGCATGACAAGGCCCTCCAGGAGAACCAACAGCTCCCTAACAGCACCTCTCCTTCTCTAGTTCTCCTTTTTGTGCTGCCAGCAACAACCCTCAGGTGGGGCTCCCACACCCAGCACCTCGTTGATTCAGCTCAGTGGCGTGTTACAAGTTGACCACCAGTTGTCAATCCACCATCATTTATCTTGTTCACAAGTAACCACAATTTTTCTATGTGGGTGCCTCAGCTATGAAACAGCACAGCATACTAGGTAACGCTTTAAAGAATTTCAAAATGACAGTTTACTATTCCAAGTTAAACTCTAACTTTTAAATTAATTTCAGCTCTGAATTATGTAGCCATAAGAACTAGTTATCCACCAGTTTTGCCCTTATATTCCTTATTTACTATTTGCTTGTCTGCATCATTACATAAAGTTATAAAGTAATCCAGTGCTGAAAGGAAGCCAATGGGAGAGCTGCTTCTAAACATCAAATGCAGTAGCACTTAACCCGACTCAGCCAGTACTTCCTGCTCCTCCCTGGAAAAGAACCAAGGACATACATGATTACCTTCAAGTCCTCCTACAATCCCACTTTCTTGCCTTGCCTCCATTTCTAAATTAAATCACAAGCTCTGGCTCTGGGGGTGGAGGATGTTTGGGAAAGGGGACAGGGCTGTCAAAATTCTACTTTCAAGAATACACTTCAGAAAAGAAGGCCAAAAAGATAAGATCTCATGTACTTCTTTACAAGTCTCAACAGCTTCCCCTAGATTACCTTATAAGAGAGACTGGCTAAAGGGAAATAAAATGGGATTTCATGAACAAAGTGTAATCTTTCCTAAGCCTATAACTATAAACCATGTGATTCTTCAATTGTTATCTCATAAAAACAGTTACATCAATTATGATACTCTTTTAAAATCTTTATCACTAGAAACCGATATACATTGTGGAGAAGGTCATTCTTTAGTTTACCTTTCAGTGTATTACCTATTTGGGACTTTTGAGCCTAACCAAGCCATACGATTGTTTGATTCTGGAGGAAGTCTAGCAAAAGTATTAGTGTAAAAGGAAATGAAAGCAGGACCTGTATCCCTGTGGGATACAGGGATAGCACTAGCTGCTTTGCTGAGATATGCCCGAAAGAATCATGACATGAGTGCTAAATCAAAGTCCAGTTCCTGTGATAATCAAGTTCTATTGTCCTCGCTAATCCTGTTAATTATTCCTCCCATTTCCCCTGTTGCTGCTTTTTGCTCGTTTCCCAATAAAAGGCCTAAGAAGATTGTAATCGAGGCTTCAGTCTGAGAGGCTGCAGCCCAATCCCCTAACTTTGTCTCTCTCATCTTTCTTTTTTCTTTTCATCTGCGGCACCTCCTTCTTGGGACCTGTCACCCCAGACAGAAACTGACTACACACTGACAATACACTACGGTGATTTGGATCTGGAATATCCCCCAGCCCATGGACTACTGGGAGGCAGTGGAACCTTTAAGAAGTCAAGCCTAGTGGGACATCTCAGCGGTACCCCTGAAGGGCAACTGGGACCCTGGCCTCTTCCCTCTCCTCTGTGCTTCCCAGCCATTACGAGGTGAACAAGCCTCCTTGATCACAAGCTCCCTGCCATGATGTACTCTGCTGCCACAGGCCCAAGCTAACAGTGACCAAGGACCAAAAATTCCAAACCAGTGGGAGTCAAAATAAATCTTTTCCCTTACTGAGTTGATTGTCTCAAGTATGTTTGTTACAATAACAGAATGTTAATATATTCATTGTAAAACACTGAAAAGGAGATCTACTAAAATCCTACTGACATGTAAAAAATATTCATTCTAATACACATATAAAGTAACAAAACTAATATATTGTGTAAACTGTACAATGAATATATACTTGTATTATGTCAAGGTAATAATTCTACTTCTGATCTAGAAAGTCCTACTTTGTGAATGCCTTTGTATCTTTTCAAATGTTTTTGTCAAATATACAAAATGTCACATTGGTTGTATATGACCCTAGCAATTCACAGTAAACTACAGACATTCCTAATGGGTAAAGAATATTTAGTTTGAATTATTTTAATCTTTTATTTTACCTCACTTACAAGTTTGTACATATTCAAATATTCACTAGTTATTTTGCTCTATTTTCCCAAAGATAGCATTATATAAGATTTTTTCCCTGAAATTATTAATGTAAGCCCATTAATAAGAGAGGCTAATCTTTGATAACTAATAAAAGGAATTTCCATGCCCCCAAATACAAGTTTCATCGCAAATTCATTCCCAAAAGCAATGTTTCTGCATAATAAAACTTAAAGCCAATGTAAAGGGAGACACCCTAAAAGAAACTTTCCCATCTGGACTGATCTGCTAGTTTATACTTTGAGAGTACTGCCAAATTGTTATATGTATTATTACAGCCAGGATTATTTTCCAAGAGAGAAAAATTTAGGTCAAGTATCTGAGGATACCCCCAAATTATGGCATTTACATGATGTCAAATTATAACACAACTATAAATGGAATATACTGATGACCAGTTTCTAACCACCAAGGACTCTTGCCAATGTATGTTTGTTAGAAGTCTATTCTGATCTCAAATTAGGAGCTTTTTAACCCAAAACCCAATCAGATTGCACTGTACAACTGTATTTCTTGAACATCTCATCTTGGTACATCGCCACGAATTCCAAAGTGATATTCAGATGATCTACACTTGCAACCTGACCACAACTCAAACCACAAAAGAGAGGACAAAGTGCTGGAGACTCACCATGGGATACACACACACTGTGACCTCATGGCCCAGATCGTCCTCCTTCCCCTGCAGTGACAGACTCCAGCTACCTGGCCTTCTGTCCAGGTGGGTGTGCCGCATGCCCAAGTCCTCCCCAGGAGAAGGTGAGAAGTGATATGTTCCCCAGTCTGTCTTGGTCTCCCCAGAGCCTTACCCACTCCAATGCTATAGTTAGAGCACAGTAACCATGCAAGCAGAGAAGCAAAGAGCTCAGATTCCCCCCATAACTGTAAGAACAGTCCCCACCATCCTGGAGTACCTGTTATGAAACACAGAAATTAACATCTAAGCTCCACCACACTTGTCAGGTGTCTATTGTTGTGGTTGAGTGCTTTTGTAAGTCATGCAAGAGTTACGAAGTTGCTGCTGTGGACGCACTGTGTCCAATCTCCTGGATCATTATGCTCATTTAGTTATTGCCAAATAGCTGCTTTTGCACTATGAGGCTGGCTGAGTAGCTGGGACTGCGACTCTCTGGTTTCCAAAGCCTAAAATATTTACCTTCTGCTCCTTTACAGAAAAAGCTTGATGTGGGCATGATGGTGCACACCTGTAATCCCAGCACTCAGAAGGCTGAGGCAGGAGGACTAGTGGGAGTTCAGGCCAGCCTAAACTACATAATGAGTTCAAGGCCAATGAGGGAGCGGGGGAGGGAAGGAAGGAAGGAAGGAAGAAAGAAAGAAGGAAGGAAGGAAGGAAGGAAGGAGGGAAAGAAGAGGGAAGGAAGGAAGGAAGGAAAAAAGAAAGGGAAGGAGAGAGGGAAAAGAAAAAACTCAAATCAAATCATATCAAATCAAAACAAAACAAAATAGAACAAAACAAGGAAAGAAAGAAAGAAAGAAAGAAAGAAAGAAAGAAAGAAAGAAAGAAAGAAAGAGAGAAAGAAAGAAAGAAAGAAAACACCTGCTGATCCCCGATCTAGATAGAGTCTGTGGGCACACCTAGACTTTGCCAAAGCAAACCATGTTCCTCAGTGTGGCTCTTCCCCACGCAGTCCACCTTGCCATCCAGAGGTGAGCTGCTGCTTCTCAGCTCCCTGGTACCAGGCACCACGCATGACTGGCTGTGTCTCCATGATGTCAGGACACCTTTGCTGCAGGTGTTGATGTTACATCTTTGTTTCCTAGCCTTTCAATTCTAACAAAGTACCTTCTAAAACTTATTTTTTCCAGGAAAAAAAGTTTGGAAATTGATTACAAAATAATGTGAATATACTTAATACTATTGAGTGGTACAGTTTTAATAGGTTACAATGACAAATGCTATGGGTATTTATCACAATTAAAAATTTTAAAAGATAACTTCAAAATTTAAAATTTTACACAAATTTTCTAAAAAATGTTTGATTCTAGTTAAATAAAAAGCCTGAAAGTAGCAACACTAGAAGCAAAACATGACACACTGAGTTTTCCATGTGGCATTACTTTGCGGTATACATTCATTTTACTTTGGTTTTGTGCAAAAAAGTCAGTTTTGAGAGTAAAAACAGGCGCAGCAGAGCTCCCTAAAATAGAACCCTCAAAGGCCACGAACAGCTGGATGTGTTCATCTTATACCTGTTTCTAACCAGCATTACAGCTGCCTCAGCAACTGCCTATGAGTCACAAAGCTCTTGGAAGCATCATTCAGAATAAGGCACAAGATAAAGTGACTTCTTCGATGCAAACCACAAATGCTCTGTGGACAGCTACCTCAAGCCAGGTTAGGGGGTTCAGTTAAGCAACACTCTACAGCATTAAGTCAGTAAATGCTAAAGAGCATTCTAAATGCTCACGATCAATCAGGCACCCAAACGACAATTTAGGTTGAAGATAACAAATGTTGTCATTGTATGGCAGTTCACTTCTAGAAGCAATCTTTAATTTTCATTTTTATGAGTATCAAGGTAAAAAAAAAAAAATGACAAGTCTTTACACAGAAAAGCTAGGTGTAACAAAATCACTTGGGTTTGCAGTGCTGTGGTGTCTGACACGACGGTACAACGCACACTGAAGCCAGAGTCAGCTGTGCTTCTCACAGGCTGTACTCCTGAGCAACTCCTCTTCTGGGGTTACAATCCAGGGCCAATTATTAGTATCCACAAGATTGGGAGGGGATTTAGCTCAGCGGCAAAAGCGCCTGCCTGGCAAGCGCAAGGTCGTGAGTTCGGTTCCCGGTACCGGAGAAAAACCAAAAAAAAAAAAAAAGAAACCACAAGATTGGGAGGACTCTGTGAAGACTGTTCTGGAGTTAAAGACAGAGGCTTTGATAAGGATACCTGGCTGCTCCGGAGCCACAACCCCACCCCTGGAGCACTTAGAGACCATACTTTTACAAATGCAGATGCCCAGTCTTCCCTTGGGCCCCTTCTGCAACCAGCAAGGCTCTTAGAGCTCGACCCTCCTCATTTGCCCCTGGCTGCTACAAGAACCTCCTCTGTCTTCCCTGCACTAGCCTTGGCCTCCTCTGAACTGGTAGGGTGGTCTTTCAGTATGGAACTCTGGCCACGCTGTTTGATTGCTTAGAATAATTTAGCTTCCCAAACTGCTGGGTATAAGCTCTGGGTTCCCTTCCTTTCTGGCCACTTATCCCTCCACCAGACCTGATACTATGGCAGCTCTGTGGGGCCTGCAGGTTCTCCCACTGGCTTCCTTGGGTAAATCCTACTTTAGATGTAGTCCTTCCCTTTCTGAGCCAGGGTCTGGGCCCCTCCTGTCACACCATGCCCCACTGTGCCAGGGTGTGCCCAGGCAGATGTAGAAGAGAAGAGGGGATGAGCTCAACTGCTTTTAATGGCCTTTAATTCTTCTTACAGATTCTCCATAAGGGGTACAATGGTAAAATCATCTGAGATTCTGATGCAAACCCCTGACAAAACACACTAAAGAATGCAAGACTAGAGCTGGGGATTTAGCTCAGCGGCAGAGCACCTGCCTGGCAAGCGCAAGGTCGCGAGTTCGATTCCCGGTACCAGAAAAAAACAAAAACAAACAAACAAACATAAAGAATACAAGACTGGTGGTTAGAAAATGAGTTGTCTATTATCCCTGGCTCTCTCGCCTTCTCTGAATATCAGTGTGAAGGCACTCTTACAGAAAGAACTATCTCAAACCCTGTAAATCAAGGTAGGGGTCAAAGGAGAAGAATAGGGTGCACAAGCTGGACACGGTGGCACATGTCTATAGTTCCAGCTCCTCAGGAGGCTGAGGCAGAATGATCACAGGAACCCAAGGACTAGAAACCAGCCTGGACAACAAAGTGAAATTCTGTCTCAAAAAAACAAAAAGCCTAAAATGCTTACAAACAGGTACGAGGCTAGTGGGCAGCCCATGCCTAACTTTTCCATGACTTTTCAGGGCCAATCTGATGGGCAGACACGCAGGCCCCTTTTCCAGCACCACCGCAGGGCAAGTGGGGAGGGCAGACAGGAAGGTGCTATGCCAGAGGAGCTCTGTCTTAGCAAGGGTTGCAGCTGTGACTCACTAGATGGAGAGATGACAAGAGGTTAGCAGAGCCAGCAGCAGCAAAGAAACACAGACAGGCGTTCCCTGGCAGCTTTGGTGGCCCTCGCTGGCAGGGGCTGCCCCTCTCTTTACTCCAGCTGACGTATTCTTAGAGGCCAGGCAAACTAGATAGAAAGGAAGACTGTCCATCACCTGTGATCTTTCCTAAACTGTGCTCAAGAGGGAACAGGAGGCTGCCCCTCTGCCCTCACACTAGGGGACCAGGAAATCAGCCAGGGGAAGGCCTGTTAACTAACTGAAGAGAACCCTCAGACCTCTGGACACGCAATCACCTTTTAATCTGATCTCACGTAACGGCAGCCTGCACACTGTGAGATTTAGCAACCTGAGAAGCCGTGCTGCCACGTCTGCAACCTGTCCAGTGCGCCCGGGAGGGAGAAAGCAGCAGGCCTGGAAGGGGCAGCGGGATGGTGAAGCAGGGCTGACGCGGAGCGCGGAAGGCATCTTGACCACGGGCAGCACACACTTGGTGTGGATCAGATGAGTGACTCTAATGCCATTATTCTTAAACCGTAAAGGTTACCTTATTAATAGCAGTTTATATGTCTAGGGATTTTGGAGGGGCAGTTAAAACTCAATGATAAAGACTATCAAATCAAAATGAATAATTTTAAAGATGCTAAGAAATGGAAATCAAGCAAGGAAAAAAAGGATTGATGAGATACACTGGTTTTGTATTTTAGAAAGCTTAAAAAAAAAAACTACCATGAACCAGCCATAATTTGGAGGGAAATGTCATATACATAATACATATGCTATATATACATTATACGTTATATGTGTACACATAATACATATATTATATTATATAGAAATTAAATGTATATAATATAGCACATATATGCAATATGTATATAATATTTGATGCAAATATGTCTATGGAATAGGTGTATATTTAAATAAACATACACGCAAATTGTACATATTTATGGCATTACCACATGATGTGTCAGTATATACACACATTGTATAATATTTAAATCAGATTAAACATATCTCTATCTCTCACTTTTCATACCTTCATGGTAAAAACATTCAAAATGCTTTCTTCGGGTCTGGGGATTTAGCTCAGTGGCACAGCGCCTGCCTGACAAGCGTGAGGTCGTGAGTTTGATTCCCAGTACCGGAAAAACAACAACAACAACAAAAAACCAAAATGCTTCCTTCTAGCTTTTTTTGAGTTTTCTTCTCTTTTCTTTTTTGGTACTGGGAATCAAACTCCTGACCCCTGGCTGTGCTGCTGAGCTACATCCCTGTCCCCTTAGTTTCCACGTATTTTAAAATTCATTTTCAGTGCTACAGATGTCACTTGCTTCTAGAGTAAAAATTAACTACCACTGCATTAATCCTTTTATGAGAGAAGGGTTACTATAATGAAATACCTGAGGCTGGGCACTTACAAGAAGTTTATTAGCCAGGGGTAGGGCACTTGGGAGGTTGAGACAGGAGGACTGCTGTGAATTTGAGGCCAGCCTGGCCTACATGAGAGAGACCCTGTCTCCAAAAAAAGCGGGGGTAGGGAGGAAGAGGAGCTTATTTAGCTGACAGCCTAGAAGACAAAGCCCAGACAGCATACACTGCTCTTGCAAACACCCCTGGCTGCATCATCTCCCACCACAGGGCAGGACTGCGTGCAAAGGTGAGATTGCATGGACACAGGAAAGCAGAGCAGGGAAGAGGCTTGGGGGCTGCCACTGTGCCCCACCCCTTCAAGGTCACACCACCATACTGAGGACCAAGCTTCCAACATATGCCACACTCCACCATACCCAAACCATAACAGGTGTAAGTTAGCATAGAAAATTTAAAAACATATGACAACGGGATTCAGTACGAGCACTTTTACATAAACAAAACAAGACAATAACCGCAGATCAATTTTATTAACCAGTGTTTATATCTAGAAAGTTAGAATATGCTAGGTTCCAGAAGCCACCACCCTGGAAATAGGGGGTAAGAGCTGTAAACATGTAACAGTAGAGCAGGCACCCAGAGCACTCAGCAGCCCATCTCCAGCCCAGACGGGCTGCCCATTCCACAGGCTGAGGCCACACATCCATGTGTATGGATGACGAAGGACAGGAGAGACACTACTCAACTTCAGTACCATGGCTTTGCAGGGTTACAGTCACTTAAGGTACTTATAAGAAAGTAACAATCACTAAAGGCCCAGCATAAAGCTACTAAGTATAAAAGCTGCATTCAGTAGTTAAGAATACCACCATTTGACAAATATCATCATAATTAATTCAGGTACAAATTATCCATGAAGAATATGATGGTTAAAGGAGGAATAAGATATCAAATGTACTCAAAGCACCATAAGGTATTTATTAGTTACAAAGGGAAAAACAGTCACGTTACAATAGAGATCCCTGGCAAGCGATCAGAGTTAACAGAGAATACTGAAATCATGTTCTCTTGATGTGATATGCTGAGAAGGTCCTAACATCGCTCAGCCCGGGGAAACATGAGATAAACTCAAACTGAGGGACATTCTGCAAGGTAACTTTTTAACAGTATCAGGTCACAGCAAAAACAAGGGCAGGATTTAGAATACTTAAGAGACACACCAAAGTGGGCGCTAGTGGTACAATGCTATAATTCCAGCACTCTGGGAGTCTCACGCAGGAGGATCACGAGTTTGAGTCCTGCCTGGCAATTTAGCAAGACCCTGTCTTGAAATAAAAGTTTTTTTAAGAGCTAGGAATGTAGCTCAGTGTAAAGACACTGAGAAGACACACGCACATGCACACACACACACTCAACTATATTATACAGAATCCTCTACTTGTTTTTTGTTTTTTTACTATAAAAGACATTCCTGGGATAACAGATGAAATATAAGTGATAATACAGTTTAGACCTAGAATATCCCCAAAAGGTAGTGTGTTGAAGGCGTGGTCCCCCACAGCAGTGTTTAGAGATAGAAGGTGCCTGGATCAAGAGGACTCTAATCCTGTTGATGGATTAACTCACCAGTGGGTCTGTAGCTAAACGATGTATGGAGAGGTGATAGAAACTTCAGGAGGCAGAGCCTGCAGAAGGAAGTGAGGTCCCTAGGGGTATGTTTGTGAAGGGTGTATTTTCGCTCTTGACCCTCTCTCCACTTCTGTCCATCATGAGATAAGCAGTTTTGGTCTACTATGCCCTTCTGCCATAATGTTCTGCTTCACCATGGCCCCAGAAACAACAGCCCAGCAGACCATGGACTGAACCCTCAGCAACCATGAGCCGAGACACGTCTTTTAGTTATTTTCTCAGGTTTTGTATTTTGCCAGTGATGAAAAGCTAACTAACACAGTAACTAAAGTCTGTAAATAGATAACAGTATTGTATCAATGTCCATGCCTTAATTTTGATTATTATACAGTGTTTATATAAATAAATGTCTTTGTTCTTATGAAAAAACACAAATATTTAAGGGCAAAAAGAAGCCCTGTATCTGTAACTTATTCTCAATGGTTCAGGAAAAAAATAATAATAGAAACAGACAAGGATAAAGCTGATGTGGTTAAGTATCAACAATCTGGGTGTGCCAGTTAATCTTAAGTGTCAACCTGACTGGATTAAGAGACTCCCAGAGATCTGATTGGATCGTGGGGATGATGTAGCTGTCAGTGGATTAGCCCGCCAATACTCACCGCTGAAAGTGCTGTCAGGAGCTGTGGCCCAGGTGGGAGGGGGTGGGTGGCTACGGGTGTGCCCTTCTTTAGAAGGTGAATCTCTTTCTGGCACTCTTCCTCTGTGTCTGCTTTCTGACTACCACAAAATGAGCAGCTTTGTTCTACTGTGCCCCTCTGCCATGGTGCTGTACATTGGAGCCAGCCAATGATGGAACGAAAATAAACCTCTCTCTCGCTAAACTGAGGGTGTCAAGTATTTTGTCCCAGTAAAAGAAAAGCTGGGTGAAGGATTTAAGAGAGTTATTTTTTGCTAAGTTTAAATGGATTTCAGAATTTTAAAAAAATTTACAAAAGAAGAAGAAAAAAAGGAAAAGGCAGCAGTACCACCAGGCATGCAGTACACACTGGGAGGCTGAGACAGGAAGGGCTGAAAGTTTGAGCCCAGCCTGGGCAAAGTGGCAACTTAAGACTCTCTCAAAATTTAAAATAAATATTTTAAGAAAGCAAAAAAGAGAGACAGACAGGCTAGAGATGTAGCGCAGTGTGAAGGCTCTGAATTCAATCCCCAGTACTGGGCCGGTGGTCACGGGAGCGGTGTTAAAAAACGATCATCTGGAGAAGTTACAAATACTACATTTGGAAAACATCATAGCAATTACATACTCCATTCATCAACAAATAAATCATGAAATTATGGTAAGAGACTTCTTGAAGATATTTTCAGAAGTACAAAGTAAGAAGGTTTTGACCCATAATCTGTTTTATCATGACCAAAGTTTCAGTTTTGTCTTCTGGATCTTTTTTCAACATTATCAACATGGCAATACCTCATTATATGCTTTGAGGTTTCCTGGACAAAACACTGTTACTATTTCTGTGCCTAATTCATCCTTTTTGCTTGCTGTACTGTAGGCATGACATCAATTTATTATAACCAATAATTTATAGTACTTCTGAGTTGCTAAATTACCACCATTACACACTGATGATTCAGAGGGAAAAGCAGTATACACTAACACCAGCAAACTCATCAGTTGTTGAAGGAAAAACCTGGTGCTTTCACTTCCTCTTTAATATAAACACACTAGGCTGTAGTTAACAATCTATACCAACTGTGCAGAGCTTCCTGACAACCAGAGAAACACACAGCTCTCATGCAGTTTTACAGCTACTGCCTGGAAGACTCGTGCTGGAAGATGCAGGTAACAAAAGTGTAGCAAGTCTGAGACTTCTGTTAATGACTATTAGCAACCTGCCATTAAGCACACAAATCAGCGAACACTTCTGCTCAAAGTAAAAAACTGTAATTTTGCAGACGGTTTAGTAAACTTGCTTTATCTGCCACGCTCTTAGTATTGTGCTGTTTTCTATTTCAAGTACAGTACCTATTACCAGTGATATGCTCCCTCCTTAAGGATAATTATTTTTTATGTATATCACATAGTGTTTGTATTATTAAATAAGATAATTGCATCCCAAATCCAAATCCACATCTCTTCCCCTTTCTCCCTTTTTGGGGCAAGCTCTGAACCCCCAAGGACGATTTAGGGAATCAAGCTGAGCCCACACAGACAGAGATGGCTCCAGGGCTGAAGTGTGAAAACAGATTGAGAAAATCAAACAGGTGTCCAATCAGCAGGTAAGCCAATTCCCAGGTTCTTCTCTCTCAAGAAGCACAAGACCCACTAAAAGTAGCAGCTAGGCCAGTGAGGCCCAGGTAGAGGACACCCTGTACCCAGCAAGAGCAGCTCCGCATCACCAGTTTAGGAGCCACCAGGGTGTTGAAGATGGAGGTTAGCTAAGTGACCTAGTCACCACTGAGACTGCTTCCTGTGATTACACTTCTGAATCAACTGCTACAGAAAAGTAGCAGGTCTTAGCAGCTGTAAAACAAGTCTTCTTATTGTCGTCATTTAATCTACCCAGAAGTACCCTTGATGGTGGAGAGGAGGGAGTAAATGTTCCCACAACTTAAGGACATAATCTCAAGCTCTCCTACAGTAAATATTAAGTTCTTTGTGCATTTATCTTAAAAATTCACAGAACTCTCTATGCTCTGTGCCACTGACGGCAATTCAGAGCTTTCAATAATAGCTCGCTGTGGCACACATGCCACTACTGCTCTGCTATCTGTATTTATCTCATTATAAAAATATCTATTCCCCTCTCAAACTTCAGGTAAAATTAACATTCTAGGAACATAGCCCATGCTCGTCTGCTGGCTACTCCGTGGCACAGCCACACATCCTCTGGAGAAATCTGGTTCTGAATTAAAATTTTATATGAGAAACAAGACCAAACAAAACAGAAAGGAAACAACACCTAAAAGGGGGCCATCCGAGTCAGATAGCTTAAATTTGCTCAGAAAGACACAATTTCTAAGAGTCCACTCCTCACAAATGTTTTCTATATTAACACAGCACTTACAATCAAAAAGAAAAAGGAACCACTTATTACCTAAAATGGGAGTGAAATGCTTTTATTTCTATACTTCATTTTTAGAAATAAAATCTTTGGCTAAAACAAAAGAATAGAGTTACGGCTATATGAATCTTTGGAATGGAAAAAATTACTATCACCACAGCCTTCTCAACTTGGCCAGCTAACAAGAGCAGTATTTTAAAAATTGCGCACTGGAATGTTCAGAGTACAGCTCATGATGCTATAGCTTCCAACAATACCACCAGTACTTTATATAACATTTCATTTCGATGCTAGCAGAACATTCTCCTTAAAAATCAAGTATCCCGTATCACAGTCTCATCATTTTAACTTATTAAACATCAAGCGCCTAATATATTAACCTCCAAGAGGAACACCAAAATGATCCAGACAACACGCAACCTACTGGGAAAACAACAGCTGAATGTCTCACACAAAGAACCACCTAAAGAAAAAGATCTTCAGAGAATATACTATCAAAATAAAACACTCTTTTGTGAAATTTACCAGTAAGTTTTAAAAAACTACTTAAAATAAGAGCTATGCCAACATATGACACAGTCAGGTATTAGCTGGGACCATGTAACTAAAATTAAAAGGCCACTTTATGTGGAGGATCACTCTCCTTGAAAGAAGAGCAGTAACTCCATTTGGCTACACCTGGCCCTATTTCCACGTGTTGATGTGTACAGAGCTGGCTCAGACCCCTCCTTATCCCTTCAGTTGGCTTTAAGCCATGCAAATTGGCCCAGCTGAAGTGCTGATGTGTAGTATTTGAAGCAAAGCAACAGGTCAGTGTTACCCATATTTCCCCATATTTCCCAGAGAACACGTGTGAGCCGGGCGGGATGGAAAGCCCTGCTCCATGCTGTCAACTGGGATCAAGCATGGAGATAAGAGGCTATGACTTCCCGGGGAATAAAAAAATTACACATCAGAGCTGAAGCACCGACCCCAAAACATCAGATACTACCTCAACTGTGGTAGGCAGATGACTCTTTTGGTATATCCTTCTCTCTGCATTTGCAGAGGTGATTTCAGGCCTCCTACCTAGCCCAGCTCACAGCACTCACCTACTTCCCACCATTCTCACAGCCACTTATCTTCAAGCCACTCCTTTCTTTACGAATTAGTAAGACCCAGGTTTGGCCCTGGGCAGAGGCCTTTGTTCCAGTTAACCATCATACTAGCTGGATTTAGGACCCCCTTGGCTCCCCATGACTATAAATATGCCTTAGTGTCTTTTATTCTTGCCATGGGTTGTACTAGAAGTGGTAGACTGGAATTAATTCACTAGAATTCCAGTAACTTTTCCATGGGATTATAAATAGAAACTTCCGGGAAGGGCTTTCTATAACTTTACAAGGCTGGGGATGTGGCTTAAGATGCAGAGTGTGTGCTTACAGCACACATGAAGCCCTCGGTTTACATCTTAGTCCCTCTCTCATCACTGGGAAGTATCCAATGTCTACAGTCTCGAGGAGGAGAGATTTACTTTGGCTCACATTTCAGTCCAGAGCAGGACAGCATGGCACAGACGCACAACAGAGCAACTGCTCATCTCATCTCGGCAAACAGGAAGCAGAGTCAAGGGAGGAGCCAGGGCAGAGATACACCCTTGCATGTCACACCCACAGTGACCAGATCCTACCTCCTAACAATAAGTCAGCTACAAGTCCTTATAATCCAATCACCTTCCAGATGTCCCATCTATGATCACATGAGGCGTTTGGGGGACATCTGGGATATAAACTGTAACAGTTTGAAATCTATCACTAAAAGATAGCCTATTTCAAAATGGATTTAGGCCTCTTGCCTACCTACCCCCAACCTTCCTAAAGTAAAAAGGCACTAGTGGTGTCAAACAAGATTGGGGGATTCAAGCACAATAGCCTCGTGGGGACAAATGGTAGTGTGTCAGACCCTGAATGGGCATATGAAAAAGGCATATGGGCTCCCTCAAGTGGCAGTGGGGGTCACCCATCGTAGGCCACTAACACCCACCTAAGTACCCACTGTGAGGAACCTAGCGGCAACAGCACATCACATACAATGGAAATTGATGGAACAGCAAATCTATCTGAGGAAAATGGAAGCTAGGCTTCTCAACTGTCAGAGAAGAGTTACAAATATGGAAAGCTATAAGAAAAAATCTTGTGGGTATCAAAATGGAATTTAGGGTATCAGTGTGAACCTATGGACACAAACACATACACACACTTTGCCCAGTTCAGTCCACTGAACAGGTCTGCCACCAGCCACACCTGACGGCGATGAGCACACCTAGAGTCCAGATCTTGGCTTCTAAATATTTTCTATTATGAGGAACAAGGGTTGCTTATAGAAATGGTAATTGCAGGGCTAGGGCAGGAAAAATGTACGAATTTGGCATATCTTACTACACCAGAAAGCAAGAAACTGCTCAAAGATTGATAGAGGCACATTAGAAAGACACAAAAGCCAGCTGTCACTGGACAAATCTGGGGGGACTTATTAAGAAAATATAGCAAAAGTAATAGATTTTAACCTACTGAACAAACAGGAATACAAAAGCCTATAGTCATATGAACATATATATGAATAAACACATAAATAAATAAAAATTTACTTTCAACTAATACAAGCAGAAGGAATGAACGGATTATAAAATCTCCACATGCCAAACATTATTGTATTAATTTATTTGGCCAAGAAACATCAACAGACGCTAAAACCAGTGATTGTGAGTATGATGAGGAACAGGACATTTACACAGTCTCAGAGCAGCTCTCCCCTGAGATACTCATTAATTGTAAAGGCAGAGTAACTCTAGAGTGGAAAACCTGGCAGACAATACCAATCGTGGAGCAGAGCAAAATCAGGAACTGTCACAACACAAGGAGAAGACAGCAGCACTTGTATAAAATTTCTACCCAGAATACACAAGTCTACTCATGAGAAAATAATACAAACATCCAAACTGATGAACATTCCAATGGCCTGTAATCTCCGAAAGTGTCAAGGTCATGAAAATTAAATCAGAGGACTTGTTTGAGATTAAAAGTGACGAAAGACACGTAGTACTCAGAGCATTTAGAATTCCACCCATTTTAATAGAACCTTAACTTATACACATTTACAGAAATGTAAGAGATATCTCTTTTATGTGATGAGGCCTTTTCTAGTTTAAAGTGCTAAAAAGCGTCATCATTTATGCTTAAGAGACTGAATATTTTTACACAACTCAGTGTTCCATAGGAAAACAAAACTGCTAAACAAAAATAAACACAAAATCAGTTGCTATGTAGCAGTAAGACACGCTGTCATGACTTCAATGGAGAAGAAAGGTCAGTAAAAATGCATTTTTCCACACTTTCTATATTTAATTCCCAGAAGAGATTATAATCCAACCGGAAACTGGCCCAACAGCTAAGTATTATCTTAGAACATACACAATGGCACTCTTCTATTTACTGGTCAGAGTAACATTAATTAACAACTTCATGGGCCTGTGATTGATCTTCACTGAAGAATAATTTAAAAGGCAAACTTAACACAGAACCATAAATATACATTAAACTTTGTAATTAAGACCTGTTAAGATTACTACAAGCTAGCACTGTTAAAATACTGAACAAGTTTCTCAAGACCTGTCTTCAACCAAGGTCACTTCTCTTCCTGCCTACTGACTAACCCTGGTAAAACTCTGAATGCTTCTTAGTCAAAAGCATGATAAAGAAAAAACTAAAGCTCACAAACAAGATTTTTTAAAAACCTGTACAAGAGTTGATTGTAATTACTTGAACAGTATGAAATCAGCCAGTATTTTTAATTGGTCAGATTTTCCAAACACTGGCCCCAGGTAGTTATTAAAGTATATGCTAGCCGTATTTTTATACAACTCACAAAGCAAAACTGGGCAGCAGTAACAGGCTGAAGGTTTCATCACATCTTAAACAGCAGCCTCTTGACACTGTTACCTGCCAGTTATTGCAAAAACACAACAAATGTAACATTCCAGAAGTTATTCAGAGACACTTAAATGGATACTTTAAATCACAAATCCTATTTTTCTTGAGTTTTGAAATTAGAAATAGTTCCTGTCAGTCAAGGTTTTGAAACTACGTTGTGATAAAAATATGATAACTAAGAAGACTACAGGGTGTTGGGAGTATAGCATACATGAGGCCATGGATCTAATTCTCAGTACGAAATGAGAAAAGGGAAGGGGAAGGAGGGGAGGGTGATGGAGGAAGAAGGCGGCGCTGCTCAGTGCTGGGGTGAAAGAGAACAGCTCTTACAAAGGTGAAGCAGCTTTTCCATGCGCATCAGTTCAGACCTCAGGTCTTGGTGGGAGGGGCATCTCACATGCTCCCCTTCTGCATTTCACCTGCACGTGAGCACCACAACTGGCATTCCTGCAGTAACCTCCTCGTGGGAGGATATGAACACTGGAGAGGCAGAGGCTCGCCTGCTGCTCACCCCTGGCTCTCCCAGTGCACTACAGAATAGGCACACAAATATTCGTTGAACATTCATTTTGCAGGTATTCAATGCAACACACACACACACACACATACACACACGTTCACCTCTCCCTTAGATAAATTCCACAATGACAAGGACTGGGTGTAATGGATGGGTATATGTGTACTGAGGACTTTTGTCACACAGCACCACTATGACACAGTAGCTATGTAATAATTACCTGTTCAACAACAAATGAATGAACAGTTCATGTACATCTCTTCAAAACCCTTTTCAGGTTGTTTCATCTAGGTATGAACCATGGATGTGATCGTCTTCTATAAGCTGCTCAGACTTGTTTTAAAAACTTTACCATTACCATCAAGGTTAAACACTCATTCTCTTTTAAGACTCTAGATGCCTAGGGCACGTCAACAATCACAAAAAGAATGGAGGGAACCAAATCCAGCCTCCATGAAGATCAGTTCAACAATTCTCCATATCCTCGTTATAGTCAGGCATAAACATGTCCAAGATTTATATTAAGATACACATATGGAAACAGCCACTTGTCCAAATTATACACAGAAACAATACCAAATGAAAGTGCCTGGGCCAAGGTTAAACATAAAAATAGGGCATTTAAAAAAACTTTTTCTAAAACAAAAATGAGACAGCACTATACAACTATTAGAATGGCTCGAATCCAGAACACTGACAACATCCACTGCTGGAGAGGATGAAGACCAAATGGTACTCTCGCAGCTGCTGGGAATACACAGTGGTACAGGCTACTGGAGGACAGTTTAGCAGTTTCTAAGCTAATCTCACATCACACTTCTGTACACTCAGCGGTTTTAAAGATTTGCATCCATATAAAAATTTGCATGGGAATGTTTATCGGAGCTTTTTAAATATATGTCAAAACCTGGAAGCAACCAAGATGTTACCAATAGGTAGGCAGATCAACTATGATCCATCCTTATCATGAATATTACTCAGTTATAAAAAAAAAAAAGCAATGACGTATCAAACTACAAAAAAGACGGACAAATTTAAA
The DNA here is from genome assembly GCF_000276665.1 of Chinchilla lanigera. Lineage (NCBI taxonomy): Eukaryota > Metazoa > Chordata > Mammalia > Rodentia > Chinchillidae > Chinchilla > Chinchilla lanigera. Next base: position 28,106,803 of record NW_004955416.1, read on the forward strand.
TGCATATTCCTAAGTGACAGAAACCAGACGGAAAAAGTTATACACTGTATGATTCCAAGTATATGATAGTTTAGAAAAGGTTACACTATGAAGACAGGAAAACAAGCAGTGCTTTCCAGTAAGTGCTTTTCAGAAAGGGGTTGTGGGGAGCACTGAATGCAGGAATTTTTAGGACAGTGAAATTGTTCTGTACAAAGGCATTAATGGTAGATACATGATAACAGATTTGTTAAAACCCATAAAACTGTATAGTATTAAGTGAATCAATGTATACAAACTTTCAAAAAGTCATTTAAGTGGTCAGGGGATTGCAGGATAGAATGCAGATTTTAATAAAACAATCTCCCTGTATTACAAATGTATGGAACAGCCTCTCCAATTGAAGTAGGGAAAAAGGTTGCCATCACAAGTAACTGTAAATGAGCAAAGACTGCAAGACTAAAAGGCAAATGAAATAGCACCTTATCTGGGTGATGAGGTTGTTTCCCACAGGGATACATGGTAACAAGTCCAAAAACACTAAACATATATAATGGAATCAAAGAATTACACAGATGGTCCACACATGATGAAAGCCAGGCTTCTCACTGCTGAGATGGGAAGTTGGCAATTAAGCAAAGGGAGGAGGCTAGAATGGGCCATGTGATAAAGATTAGAGACCGCAATACCCATTTATGTTTACCTTACCACTGCCACAGATGGTCACATGCATATACATGGGTTCATGTATTTCTGTGGTCTTTCCTCTGAGGGCCTAGAAGCAAACAATATCCTAAGAGCAGCAAGCACACCCACTGCTCATATCTTGATTTCTAATAGCATGCTCCAATAGGAAAAGGCTGGGCTTCCCTAAGAAATTGCTGACTTTTCCTAGAATCAGCAAGAACTATACAACACGAACCTAGAACATCTTAAGTATCAGAAAGTAACAAAGTGTTAAAAAGCTGAAAGAGCTCCCAAATGCCAAAACTGGAAGAATTTTAGCCACAAAATAGAGCAGTATATAAGCAATAATATAAAACAGAATATCATACTGATATATACCTGTATTTAGGATTCATACATACACACATATTGTAAATATAAAATATATATACATTAGATAAAATATATGTGCATGTAGTTTATAGATGTGTATACATATATGTATATATAATAAATGTAGGAGAAAGGCAAATCTCCTGTTTAGAAGAACTCTAAATCATGCAGCTGTTCCAGCCTCAGGGGGATGAAGTGTAATTCCCCAGCACTAAAGTGTGGAGTGCACAGAACTGACTTCCTTTCCAAATCGCTCTTGGACAAATTAACCCAGTTTTACAGCAGATAAAATGGGAAAGAACACAAGTAAAATGTGATTTTTCTCTAACAAAAGCCTAAGACATCCTAAAACCTCATCCATCTATTAAAAAAATCTGCACTACAAAGGCTTAACTGAATCACCTGTTCAATTATAACCATCTCCTAAATTTGATAGTGATTTCTGCCCTCCTAGTTAAGGAAGAAATTAGAAATTCTAATTTAGAAATTCTATTGATCTACAACAATGGTTACAGGACTTAGATCATCTGTTGACTGATAAGTCTTCAATCCACTAGGGAGTTTTACAGACGAAAGATAGAAGAAAAAGACTGACCCCTGGAACATTTCTGTAGCAGCTAGAAAATGGTGTACCATGGAGCTCTTCACGGATGCATGCAGTTCTATGGGGAAGAGTGGTCTATTTTTCTAAAAATAAACAAACCACACAGTTCTAAATCAATATAAGTGAACAGTGGCATGCACCTGTTCTTGGGAGGCTAAGGAAAGAGGATCGTTCAAGTCCTGAAATTCTAGGTCAGCTGGAGAAACAGTGAGACGCCACCCTCACAAGAAGAAAAAATATGACAAATAAAAGCCTCACAACCCAGGTGCCACAGCTTCCAACTGCAAATAAACAATTAGTTTCTGCTCCAGGTGCTGCCCTCTGGCCATCTGTCGTCCACTGGTCCTCAGGCTGCTACCCAAGCTCTGCTGTTCTCAAACACTGTCCTACACACCTATCACCCACATCCAGGGATCTCCTTTAAAAGATAATGCTCACTTTGACTCAATCCTCCACATCACCTTCCAAGCCAACTACAAGTACCCAAGTGATGAATGTTCAAATGCTGCAAGTTCAAACTGAGCAAATGCAAATCAAAGACAGGGCTTTCCTCCTATCACACTGACCTTCCATGCTCCGTCTCCCTCTCATCTCTAAGCCCCAACCCCTGCAAACTCCTACTCCGAGTTAGGGCTTTTCCTCCCTCCACCTCCCTAACTCCCTATGTGAATGAAGTCACTTAACTCCAGCTGTAAAGCCTCAGTCCCCAGGGTGATGACTCCCGTGTGCACCTATACCCTGAACTCCAGTTTTCCTCTTCCCTGGGCATTTCATTGCTCCACTTGCTCAGGAAACTTTGCGCTCCCCACATCCCATCATCTCTACCTGCAACATCCACCCACAGCCTAAGCACTTCTCACCACTCATCTGGTCCCAGCCACCTCCCTGCTAAAGGATCACCCTGCTCCCACTCAGGCTCTCTGCAGTGTCTTCTCCATACATCAGCCAGAGGGGCAAGGGGCTCGTTTGCAAGCATTGGGTCCCTACACTCCCTGCCCCAACTCCTAGCCCCCCACCCCCAATGCAGTAACCAATGCCCCCAGTCACGGACAGCTTCACAGGAACCAGCTCCCTCCTCACTCATACACTCCAGCCACCCAGCTTCCTGGTGCAGAGCTCGCACATGGTCCCTTGCCCCAGGGCCTTTGCACACCCCATGTCCTCTGACCAAAGTACCCAAAGTGGTCATTCCCCTGATACAAAAAAGTTCAGATGGACTAGAGGGCCCTGCTCCTCCATTACTCTATCTCCTTCTCATGTCTGTGTTTCATTGCAGGACTGAGTGCCACTGGTCATTACAGAGTGATCTGTCCCTTGTTTCCTGGAGGCTCCAGACGAAAGAATGCATGATGAGAGCAGGGTAAGAGCAGAGCTCTCCTGTGGAGCCCCACGTCCAGGGCAGGCATGGCGCACAGTAGGCACAGTGTGTTTTTAATACATTAACCACTGAGAAAAGCAAACTCTAACTCTGTCTGTGTTAGCTGGGATATGCCGCTTACCTTACCCCAATAACACAACCGGAAACCTAATTTAGTGCAGTAGCCATTTATAAACACTTAAAAGGCCAGCGGGCACCCCTCAGGCGGTGGGAACAGAACTGCCCTCATCTTGCTGCCTTTAATAAACCACAATATTAAAAATAAATTAAAATCTTATGTCTTTATAATCAGCATTCCTGTCACAAAAAAATAAACATGACAGATATCCTAGTAAGTATGAAGGAAAAGCAGCACCTATGATAAGGACGGTTAAAAAAAAAAGAGGGGCCGGGGATATAGCTCAGCAGCACAGCGCCTGCTTGGCAAGCACAAGGACCTGAGTTCCATTCCTGGTACCAAAACAGGAAAGAAGAAAAAAAAGAGGAAAAGAAAAATGTTTAAAAATAAGTGTCAGACTTCTAAGAAAATAACTATACTGATCTATCCCCATAGGAGATTACTGAGGAAAAACTCCAACACCACAGGGTTAACGCTGATGATGTCAGCAAGCTGGCTGGTGTTAAACTGCTGAGAGAATGCTCCAATACTCTTGTTAGCCAGGGAAAAGTTTTGCTGTAATTGTACCATGACAAATTTTTTACAGTCATAACATGGTACATTATAAGCTTGCTCAAATGATAATCTCTTTATGAATAGGGTTAGAAGTCTGCAGGCCTCTCAAACAAAGACCTTTCTGTCTGAAATTTCCTAGAAGTCAACAAGCTACAAATCACATCCTGCACAATATCCACTTACGAGTCACAGAGGGTCCAGTCTTCTGCTGTTCTACCACTTTCCCAGGGGCAGGCAAGGCAACATCCCTTTTGTATCCGATTAGATCAGCTCTGGATTCTAGCTGAGTTTTATTTTGAAAAAATTCAGATTTACAGAAGAGTTGTAAACACACTAAAGACAACCCCCACACTCACTGCTTCACCCACTTTTCCTCTCCTGTTAACTAACTACAGTACACATCTGGAAACAAATTAACAGCTGTACAACACTATTCACAGAACGGCAGCCTTTATTCACTTGTCACTCGCTTTCCCACGCAGGCCCCTTCTCTCTTCCAATCTAGGGTCCCATCTGCACTGAGTCACTGTGTGCCCACAGTCTCCTCCACGCTGTGTTCTCCGTCGTCCCTTGCTTTTTGCCACCTTGACATCTGGAGATACACTAGTCCTCACACTGGGTTTGTTTCAGGTTTTGTCCTGAATAGCGCTGAGTTACGGGTAACGACTACACGTCCTTCCCACCCCATCCACCACACGTGACGGAATGCGACACAGTGCTGTGAGGCTGGGCTGTGACAGCCAGCTTCCCACTTCTTCCCTCTTCTCTGGGAACCCAGTCACTAAGAGCTGCCCTCAGACAAGAACAGGGAAATTAAACTCCACCTTCCGAGGGAAGATTATCAAAGAATCTGTGCCAATTACACAAAGCACTACAGTAATTCACACTTTCTAACTATTTTTTAAAAACTATAATTGATTTGATAAATAAAACTATAGTTCCATGGTGAGCCTCAAAAGCTGAGTCTCAAGGATTTACAATCAGATCACATGAACAGACATTTGCAAAATCACCAACTGCAGAAACAAAAGTGTATTTTAAAATATCATTTAGTTTTAGCAGTGGAGTATTAATGTCTAGCCAAACTTCCTTGTTTCCATCATCTCATCTGACTTAGCCTCTTCCCGTGCTGTTACTCATGGGTTACTGCTGATCCCTCATCCTTACTCACTGCTACTTGGCTACACACTCGTTGCTATTAACACAACTTAAGAGACAGACTATATATAAAATTAAGCCTATCCAACATGATAGCATTTGCATGCCAACACTGGCTTCCCTCAACCTACTTATAAAGTGACTTACTGCAAAGACCCATGTCACACTCCTTCTCTCCTCTGCTGCTCAGGACGGGGGTTAAATGGATGCCAACTAACACATGTAACTTCCACACAGCTCTAAAAATACCACTTCATAAGAAGTGTTTTAGGAGTGTAAACGGCAATGATCACTGCTAAACGTCAGCAGTACAGGGATCATCAGAGACACAGTGCAGACCATGTGACTCCACCGGCGAAGACTCTGGGTCTGGGTTTGGGAACAGAGAATTTGCTCATCAGAAAGCGCTTCAAGTGATTCTCTTGTGAATGTTTTGGCTTTGAGAAACTCCAATCCATGAACAGCTCCAACCTGGTGTAAGATTCATGAGCAATTCTAATTACTGAAACACACACGTACAAGTCCCTATGTCACCCAAGTTTGAGAAACGTCAACTTACACCATACTTCCGAACCTTACACAACTTTACCCTCGTGTTCTATTCCGGGCAACATGCCTTTGCCAACAGTATCACTGCCATCAGGGTCAGGCTCACTTTTGTTTCCTCATTGAAATACTGGAATTAAAAACCTCAAGGGCTGGGGATATAGCTCAGTGCCTGCCTGGCAAGCACAAGGCCCTGCATTCAATTCTTGGTACCAATAAATAAATAAATAAATAAATAAATAAATAAAAATTTAAAAGTTCAAAAAGCTCTGCTGTTATCCTCAGACCTCTAAACACGTAAATATCTTATCATGATTTTGTTTGGAATAGTCTAGAAATCCAACTACCTATAGAGAAGAGGATGACCTCAGCCATCGAAGCCCCTCCACGCTGTCTCCCTAATTCATCCAGCTCCACTCTGACTGTCCCAGGGCCCTCCTACCCTTCCTGGCTAGCTTACAGTATTTTGCCCTGGTTTCCGCTGGTTTATCAACTGGGCAATCAGTACTGATGTGTATTTTTAAAGATGGATTTTTCAGTTCTATTACAATAATCAGGATGATGGTATCTGTAACCTGTGTCTTTTCAAGTACACAGGAAATGCTATTGGGCTACATCTCAAGATTAAAAAGTTAACATATCAACTCTCACCTCCTGATAATGTGATTAAGAGGCTTTTTCTTGTCAACTTAATATAACAGATCAGTTAAATGTCCCTAGAGATGATCTTTCAGTAAGATAGGTGATTAATAAATAAAGCCTAGAACACCTTTAGTATGTTCCTACTGAACTTAAACATTATGAAGACATACCACTTTGCCTCTCAAAACCACAATACACTGCTATACTAAATGATAAAGATGTTTCTGTACTTCTCTAAGGTTTTATTTTGATAGTAAATTAACTACAGATACAAAGCAAGTAACATTTCCATTTTTGGTAAACTCTTCATTTGTTCTGTCAAAATAATCTCTAGACTGTCAAAGTAAGAACAAGCATTTCAAGGGCACAATCTTAGTACAAATCACTGTGAAATATGTGTGTACACAGGTCAAAATCAATACTTAGGTTCTCAGAAGTGAGTTCTAAGTGATTTTTTTTCCATTATTCAGGTGTACCCCACAATGGCACTCATATTTCAGAAACACTTTGCCCTGCACTAGCTATGGTAATATAATATGCATTATTTCAATTAATCCTTGAAACCATCTTACTATGTAGGCAGTTTCTACCCTTATCCCAGGAGAGTTAGGTAATTTGCTGCCCAAGACCACACAGCGAGTGAGGAGGGAAGCTTGAATTCCGGCCCTGTTTGTCCCCAAACATGTGCCTTCACCGCTCCCCTGTGCCCCCAACATGTGTGCCACGTGGTTTCTCTTTCACCCCCTCTGCCTTGTTACTCCACCCCCTCACACCAGTCACCCTGCTGCACCTTAAAATACCACACTCGTCCTCGCTGCCTCTTTGCACCTCAGCTTCGCTCCACCAGAATGTGCAACAGCAGGGAACACATACTAAAAACAAACAAAACTAAAACTTAAACACTGAGTTTAGCCAGATGTCATGGTGGCACATGCCTGTAATCTCAGCACTCAGGAGGGTGAGGCAGGAGGCTCACTGCAAGTTCATCACCAGGCTGGGCCACACAGTGAGCTCAAGGTCAATGGGATAAACCTACTACACCTAACAGATGCCCACTGCAAAGCAGCTCTTCTCAAGTGTACACGGTGCATTCTCCAGGACACACCACACACTGGGCATAAAAACTCTCAAATTAAAAATAATGAGAACTATACAAAACACGTTCTACAATTACAATGGAATGAAACTAGAAGCCCATAGCACAATGGCTGATCTTAGCTATGCTATTCCTGGTCTCACTTTCTCTAACATTTCACCTTCTCTTTGTGTCCTCCCTATTCACTGCTGACAGTCTTATACAGTAGTCCCCTTTCTGGATGCTAATTTGTCACTTCTAATCCATTAGAAGCTGAGAAACTGAACCACCACACTTGAAGGAGAAAGAGTACGGCTCAGTATAACCTGGGCTGGGGTGAGGGGTGAGGTCCTGCTTTAAAGCAGCGTACAGCACTGGTGCTGTCTTCGGACCATCTGTTCCAGCCACCGGGGGGCCTGCCTGCTGGTGCTCTGGTAAGACAGGTGAGCGGACAGCCTAAATGAGCAAAGAAAGCATCAGTGTAAGACAAATAATCTCCACGATAACCAACAGTTAGGAGATATTATTTCTTCCACTAGTACGAAGGGGGGAAAAACAGCCCCAGCTTTCTGATGCAAGGATGTCCCGCATTCCTTTATAAACCAGCCAGATTAATAAGGAGGATTTTTTTCCATATTTTGCTGTAAACTACAATTTCCTTTGATCATATGCCTTCCCATTAAACAAAACAAAAAAATTGATCTTACTTTTTTATTGAAAATGTATCACTGGGCCTCATACTTTCAACTGTTTTGTGAGCATATGTCACTGATTCCTCAACACCACCGAAGTCCATGAGGGAGAAAAAGGTCCTTCAATCCTCTTTGGCAATTTTCCTACCAGTTCAGAGCGCAGCTTGGTCCATTAATGGGCCCTCATTTGCTATTACTAGTTAACTCCAGAGCTCCACAACTGCGTATCCTGATATGCGGGTGTACTGTGAACAAATTCCAGGGGTGTCCAGATACTCATCCCTTCAGGCTGAGGGTGGGGTGCAGCAGCTAGGGGCTGGGGTAGCAGGAGCCCTTGGAGGCTTTCCGCTCAGTGCTGTAAGTACCATGATGTAAAAAGGTTGTGAGGTGTTAAGCGACTGATTAGACAAGCTGCTAAAAAGAGCTGAAAATAGCCTAATGTCTATATAAAAGATAAAGCTTTTTATGTACCAAATGGAAAATCTCCCAAAACATCTTAAGTGAAAAGCAGTAAGATGCAGACTATGTGTAACATATTACCATTCTACAAAAGAGGGAAGATACACAAACTTTAAGGCGTGTGTATGACATGATATACCCTGTGGCCACTCTGGAAGAAAGAACGCACCACGGTGCCTGACTCCTGGGGGAGTCCAGGAGCTACAGAGAGGTGCAGGGATTTATGCCTATATACCCTTGGCACTTTAGAATTTTAAATCCTACCACAGCATTAACTATTAAAGACAATAATTTTTAAAAACTTGTTAAATCCATGTCTGCCAGTCTCCAAATTTCATTAAGCAATGATTATTTTCTACCAAAGATGCCTTTGTTACTAGACAAAGGCAGTATTAAAATAACAAAGACCTGAGTGCTATTACCCAACTGTGTTCAGTTTGTGAAAATCCACTGAGACCTGCACTTACAATCTATGCACTTTTCCATAGATACATATATATATATATCAATTTAAAAATAGAATGAATAGGTTATTTAGGCCAATTTTCACTCTTATTACAAGAAGTGTATTTTATATATTTACCTAACTAAAACAAAGTATCTTTTCAAATTTTTCAATGTTTCTCAAGAAAATCTCAAATAACTTGAGTTAACAATGCCAGTCTTGCCCTACCACCACGACAAGGGAGAACCAGGCTGACGGGCTCCTGTTCTTTCCTAGTACTCTATATTTAACAGCTGCCAGGCCCACACTATCACTCTTCTACAAATTTTGTGAGCTTAAAATTATTCCCAAATAGTTTTTAAAGCCATTTATTAATAAATAATCAACAGCAATAATCAAACACGCTCAGAAATGAATCTGGGTTTTGAGTTTGATGGCTGCTCCTCATGCATCATTTAATTATATGGACATTATACAAGGCATTATTTCTATTTGCAAAGGAAAAAAACCGCACCTCTGGCTAGGTTTACAATAAAGCAAAATAAGTACCTTCCAAGATCCAAAGCTTAACATAATTGTCTTTACCAAAGAGTGCTTCAATTAACCCTTACAAGGTGAGTCTTCATGGAGAAACTAGGTTTACAGGAAGTTCCTCATCCACATGATTAATCACATCTGAGAGGTGAACACATGCCAAATCCTAATAGGTTAGAAGCTCTTAAAGGTTTACCAAAAAGGGGAGGCAGGGGTCAAAGTTTGAATAAAATGTATGTAATTTTTTAAAATGAGCATGAAGAACTACACATAAAGGAAAGATTTTAAACATAGAGAAATGTAGGAGAAATCTTTGTGACTCAAAGAAGGGAAAAATGTCTTAAGATACTAAAAAGTGCAAACCATCAAGGAAAAGAATGGTAAGTTAGACTTAAACTCACAACTTGTGCATAATAAAAAGTCCACAATGAAGGTAAAAAGACAAGCCATAGTCTGGGAGAAGAAACTCTGTGTCCAAGAAAAAGCATTCCAATAAAACCCTGAGACAGCCAACATTCCAACAGAAGAAATGGGCCAAGACTACGAAGAGGCAATTCATGGAAGGGAAGAGAAGAGAAAAAAAGAAAAAAAAGCAGATTGCTAGTGGGAGGACCATCTGGCACAAGACCAGGAGAGAGCAAGCCAGCAGGATCTAGTAAAAGCTGTGTCATCATAAGGCATTTAAAGAACTGCAAAGCAGCAGGGAAGCCCTGACAGGCTGTACACACTTCTAGAAGATCCTCCAGGCTGCTGCTGTTTCCAACCCAGCTCCCAAGGGAGGAGGCAGGGAAACACTTGAAGGGCTTCCTCATCAACCAGGTCCCCTTAGCTAATAAGGCATTTACAAAGAGCATCAAGCTAATTTCTAATACCTAGGGTATTAGAAACCATTGTCAGATTGCAGCTTAATGGGAAAAGCAGCCCTCAAACAGTCTCCCAACTCCCACAGCACCAGGACAACTTTCCAACTACATAATGTCACTGACACCAGACCAAAGGTCTTGATCTAACTGGTGATACCGGCTTTCTTGGTGCCTCTAGAGTAGTATCAAAGATATTAATATAACCATACTAAGGCACTTGTTTTTTAAAATTCTTACTCAAAAGTAGGCCTCTCCTCTACAATTCCAGTAAGAAAGTTCACTTTTCAGAGATAGAGGGCAGGACAAAGTGTTCCAAAATGCACAAACCATTACATATTTTGGCCACAGTGAAATTTGTTAGGGTTGTAACTACTTAATTAAGGATGGGGAAAATGTGGAAATGTATGGGGTAAATGTATTCTGCTTAATACGGCATGAAATCCTGAAATGGCTTTCCTTGCTGCAAAACTCCATGACAAAAGAGATCCCCTAGGTCCAGTGAGCAATCACACACTGCAAAGTGCACAGAAATTAAATGTTTCACACAGATCACATTTAGGATTTAAAGTCCATCTTCATGAATTTATAATTAAAATCACATGAAGGCCACTCCTAATATACCTGAAAATCTCCACATCTCTGAAAGTTCAAACAAAAGGAATAGAATGATCAGAAGACATTTAAAAGCCTGGTGGAAAGGCAAGTACAGGCAAGAATACTGTTTCCTCACTCAAATACTTTGAAAAAGTAACTCAGTAAAACAGCAGTTTAAAGCAGAACGTTCATTCTTTCTCTTGGGCAAAAGGCCTAGTAATTCACTCTGTTCTTTGCAACTCCGGTAGTTTACCAATCTAAACATAACCTAAAGAGTTTTCTTCCCTCTGTCACTGGATCCTGAAACTGGAGACAAGAGATATAGGCCTGCCCGCATAAAAGCAGACAAAAGTCTAAAGCTAATTCATATCCTCTGGAACTATTAAAGACAAAACGTCTACAAGTAGACTTCCTTTAAAAGGTTTCATGTATGTCAAGTGAACTCAGAAATTGCTTACCACCTAGACTGAAAGAAACCATTGTACGAATTACAGATTATATAACTATCCAGAAGGTCAAAGTTTGTAATAATTATTTATTTACTTATTTTTCGTTCTGCCACTGAGCGACACCCCCAGTCCACAAGATTCAAAATAAATGCAAAGCCATTCTCACGTCACTAATTATTTTATAAATTCATAACATGTAAATTTCTAATCTGTGTAGGTCATCATGATCAGATGAAAGTGGTTAGGCCTTTGGGAACCAGGGATAGGAAAATATCCCACACCTTTGGAATTACATCTGTGGATACATGATAAAAACAGTATGGTACTGGCAAAAAAACAGATCTGATGATCAATGGAACAGAATACAAGATGCAGAAACAATTCCAAGCAAACTCAGTGAGTTTATCTTTGACAAAGGGGCCAAATATCTTCATGTGAAGAAAGATACAGTGCTGTGAAAACTCGTTCTCTGCATGCAGAAAATTGAACCTGGACCCATATCTCTCACTATGCACTAAACTAAAATAAAAATGGATCAAGACCTAAATATAAAAACAGAAACAATCTGCTGGAAGACAGAATAGGTAAAATTCTAGAAGAAACAGGTGTAGGCAAAAATTTTATGAGCAAAAAAGCTCAATCATATAGGAAATACTATACAGAATCAACAAATGGGATCACATCAAATTAAAAAGCTTCTGCACTGCAAAAGAAACCACCAATAGTAAAGAGACAATCCACAGAATGGGAAAAATTTACCAGCTACTCCTCAGACAAAGGACTAACATCTAGAATATATACAAAACTCAAAAAAGTCAGACCTTTCAAATTTAAAATCCTAATCCAAACAGGTATCTGAAATGAGTAAGTATTTCTCAGATGGAGAAGTACAAACAGCAAATAAATACATGAAAAAAATGTTCACATCACTGGTCATTCAAGAAATGTAAATTAACACCGAGATTCCATCTCACTCCAGAAAGACTAGCAATCAAAAAAATCGACCAATAACAAATGCTGGTAGGGCTGTGAGTAAAAAAGGAACCTTTCTCCCTTGTTGGTGAGAGTGTAAACTGGTACAACCACAAAGGAAGTCAGTATGGAGATTCTTCAAAAAACTAAAACTACAGGTTCCATTTGATGCAGGTATTCCCCTTCTAGGTATCTTCCCAAAAGAGTTAAAAGCATCATACCACAGTGACATATGCCCACCCATGTTTACAACAGCACAATTTATGATAGCTAAATCTTGGAAACACCCCACATGCCACACATCAACAGATGAACAGATAAAGAAAATGTGGTGTTCATATACAATAAAGTACTACTCTGCCATAAAGAAGGATAAATTTGAATCATTTGTAAGTAAATGGGTACACCTACAATTTTAAGTGACATAAATAAGACATACAAGTTTAAATATCACATTATTTCTCCTGTGTGAGAAACCTTAAGGGCAAACAAGGAGCAAAACAGATGACAGATACTGGGAAGTAGGAAGAACATGTTCAAATGCATGGGGAAACAAGGAAGGGGGAAGGCGGAAAGCAAGGAAGGGAAAAGGGACCAAAAAAGCAAAGAGCAGAAGGGAAACAAAGATTATATAAATGGGGCTGGGAAAAAGGTTGGAGGGGAGGAGAATGGGAAAAAGGAAGAATTAAGACATATATTGGTACAAATTCCCTAAGATGAATGCGAGCACTATGCATGGAATATGTGTACTAATAAAAATTTTTAAAAATAAAATAAAATTAGACAAGAAAAAAGAAAGAATTTCATCTGTGAAGTCAGCAGAAATCACGTAAGATGATTTTTCCGGATAATCTTGAAAATGTCACTGTCAGCAAACCACAGGTTTTCAGTGAGCCCAACTGTCATTATTTATAAGACAAAATCATGGAAGGCATGCTCTAAAACCAAGAGGTAAGGTAATAAAGGAAATTCCCATTTAAAAAAACCAAAGGCTAAATATGTCTAAGAATTGCACGAACTTTAACCCTGGAGGAAGATATTACCACTAGCTTCCTGTGACTGAGAATTAACGACAAAATTAACAGTTTTTCCCAAGTAAAGAACTTTGCTCTTACCTCATAAGACCAGACACACTGCACACCCGCGAACCTCCGGACACATCTTCCCACCTCCACATCCTCGTGGGTAGTGTACATCTCCTGGAGACACTTGCCAATGTGTGGGACCATTCTCCGAAGCACCTCCCGGCTCATTATCACACCGGGCCCCCCCATGCAGAAGTTCTCACCGGGCTCAAGGGCCAGTTTCCCCATTTCTTCTGTAGTGCCCAGTCCTGTTTGCCCAAGAAAGAGGGCCTCACTGCTATTCAAACTCCTCAGGAAACTCTCCAGCCGATCTCCTTTGATGTAAACATCATCATCTGCTCTCATAAACCATTCATACTTGTCCAAGTAGTGGTCATGCATGTACTTGAGCATCATAAAAGACTTCTTCTGGGGCGGGTAGGAGTCATCCACGCCCCGTAGTGGCACTATTGGAATTGGTATAGATGTATCTGAACCCTCACTAGAGAAGAACTCAACTTTCCCAGGAATTGTCTTGGACCACGTTCTGGAATTAAAATAAATATCAATTAGAGAACAGTTTGTCCCAAGCTTCTTATTTTCAAAAATTCACACATCTGCTCATTTTCAATCAACATGTGTAATGGCTTTACCTATTTGGGCTGCTTGCTTCCCAGAAGCCCAGACTACCAGGTACATTACTACAAAGTCAATTCATTCTTAAAAGAGCCCCAACAAAATGAAGGAAAAAGTGTTAAAATAGTTCCACTGTCACTAAGTTTTAGTTACGGGTAAAAACCAAACTGCTAGGGCATTAAGCCAGTTGAATTCATTTTCTGACACTATCAACTCCTACTAACAAACAACTCATCTCTATAAAACAAATCAAACTGTTCACTCAACAAATTTTCTCTGAATGTTCAACAACTGCCAAGTATATGCTAAGCAAGAAGGACACAAAGTTAAAGAAAAACAGCATTTTGACTCACAGAGCTGACATTAGGGGAGACAGGAATTTACCAGGACAATCACACTATTCTGAACTAAGATACACACTACAGGGTAACAGCATGACAGGCCTACAGAACAGAGAAAGCTTCCCTGACTTATTGCAGCCAACAAAGAACATAAATTAAAAGTAACAGTAGAGAGGCAACTATATCAAAGATTTGATGGTAATCATTAAAACTAATTAAGAAGCACTAAATCACTGGGCGTGGTGGCGCACGCCTGCAATCCCAGCACTCAAGAGGCTGAGGCGAGAAGACTGCCCCTAGTTCAAAGCCAGCCTGGGCTACATAATGAGTTCAGGGGCAGCCTGAACTATACAGTGAGACACTGTCTCAAGAAACAAAAAAAGCACTAAGTCTACAACTATTACATGTAAGGTAATAAAACTAAATGCAAAAATAGATTTGTAAGCTAGATCTAAAACTTCCAATTTATGTGGCTTTAAACTGTCAAAGTGCATGCCAAATACTCAATGTACATATTGGACAAATACTTTTATTTTTATCATGTAGCATTATAGACTAAGATGCATGGTACTAAGTCAAATATATGTAAAATAAAACTGCTTTGTCACTGTGGACAGGTCAAATACAGTAGAGAAAAAAACAGAAAGAGGGAGAGAGAGAGAGTGAGAGAGCAAGAGAGAGAATACGAATGCTTCCTTGAGACAGGATGTACACAAAAAACGACATGGCAGACCCAGAATGCCAAGCACTAGGAGTAGGGGCTGTCATGTAGAGTCGAAAGAACTCTGAAAGGCCTGCAAAGTGCAGTGCAAATTGTAGGCCTTTATGCTACAGATGCCATCAAAGCAAACAGAGCAGAAGAGACGAGATGAAGGACATGTGCTCTCAAATGTCCAGGGTGCAGCACAGAGTTAAAGGAAGCCTAAAGAGATGCAGGAAGACCAGCTGAGAAACAATAAAAGCAGCCCACAGTTTGCAAGAGAGCTGTATGCCCATGGTAAGGGAAAGAGTAATTATCAATCAGAAGGAGACAAAGCATCCTTCTACTGAACAACTTGAGTAAGGCTATCATGTTGCCTTTTTCCTTATACTTCATGCTATGTATAGTAGAACTGAAGTAGTTTCCAGCTACAATAATTTATTTACACAGACTTTCCAAGAAAAATATGTAATGGAGAATAAAAATAAAGATCGAGTATCCCTCATCCAAAATGCCTGGGACCAGAAGTGTTTGAAATTTTGATTTTTTTGAATTTTAGAATATATGCACAGACTTTATTAGCAGAGCATACCTTATCTAAAAATCTAAAATGCTCTGAAATCTGACACTGGCAGATCTGAGCACTGTACTCTCAAAGTTTCACTGTATTTCAGAGCACAGCAGATTTCCAAGTTAGGTATGCTCAACTTGTAGTAAATTTAATCTTAATAAAATGAAAAAAGCCCTTTCCAAATGATGTTCTCTTCAGTAAGTTTTATTCTACCTGTTGTAACTGTATTTACACAGTGAAAAAGTGGCCTGACAGAACAATTAAACATGAACATGCATGTGTCATTAAGGGGAAGACTTAGGAGACTGCCTGAAGAGATGTATTAAGACTGTGGAAGAGGTACAGAAAGGTCTCCGGCGCACGGGGAGCCACGGGCGGGGAGCACCTGTCTTCTGGCTGGCTCACTTCCTGCCTTGTAGGCCCCCGGAGGGAGGGCCCCTGGTGCATGGGGAGCCATGTGGC
>NW_004955416.1:28123561-28135590 GCF_000276665.1 Chinchilla lanigera
CTCCTACCTCTTTTGTCTGTAACTCACTATTATTTGTCTATTTGTTTTCCTGAGAAACTATCTTGTAGATAACAATATGTAAAACAATAACCATTGATAATTTCCTACCACTTTGTCTGTAATTTGGTAAGCCCCCCCCCATTATTGCTATCCTTCTCTTACTCTTTAAAATAAAAAAAAAAGAAAAAAAAAAAGAAGAGGTACAGAAAGCAGGGACGCTGGGAGGGCATGGGGAGTAGATAAAGATGGCTCTCACTCTGCTGTGTGCAACTCTACATTGAGGGGAAATTTTACTAAGTTAACCACGTTACTTATCTTTGAGAAAAATCTGTGATACAATATACATCAAATTTACCACTGGTAGCTCGTGGCATTAAGTAATTCACATCATGAGCAACTACTACCACTATTTGTCTCCGGAATATTTTTCATCTTGTAAAATTGAAATTCTGGGGGCTGGGGATTTAGCTCAGTGGTACAGCGCCTGACTGGCAAGTGCAAGGTTGTGGTTTGATTCCCAGTACCAGAAAAAAAAAAAAAACTGAAATTCTGAAGCATGATATTATTTTTGTAATTTAAAAAATAATTTACCATGAAGTACTTGGAAAACAAATGACTGGCTTTCATTTCTCTTTCTAACAAAAAATAAGAAGTACAAAAATGATTTCAAACTTTTCTCAGAGGAAAAATCCAGCAAGATTCAACTTTCTACCAAACATGACTCTCAAAAAATCCACAGATTAACTACACACTGCTTTTCCTTAAATCTAGGGGGTTAATCATAAGGTGTGCAATTGCCTCATCCACCAATAACAAAGAAAAATACTGCTGATCACCATCCCATCATGCCAGCAACTATAAAATGCATGCTAATTTCAGAGATGTTAAAAAAGTGTATCTTTAAAAATAGATAAATCACTGTAGGTATCAATATTTTCCTGTAATGCCTAAGGATTTAAAATTATTAAAAAAAATAAAATTATATATTCTATGCCACTTAAGTGTTGAACAAAGCATCAACAACAAATTTGGTATATATAGAACACTACGGTATTACCGATACCATATCAAACACTGTATTTCCTTTTTACAAAGGAATGCTCCTTTAAAAAAAATGGTCAAGTAAATTCAGGAGGAATGAAGAAATAGTATAAAGAGAAACAAAATCTACCTATAAAAGGACAAGTCTTTCGCAAATGTGAATGAAGGGCATTGTACACAGAATGTGTGACAATCTACACACACTCTGCGACGTGGTCACATGGAAGGGAAATGATTCCCCAGCCCTACTCCAACTCAGGAAGTCAGTGATAACACTAACCTGGCTCCCACGCAAGTCAGAGTACCTGACTGCACGCTCCTTACACAGAATTAGTTTTGTTTGTTTGTTTAGTAGTTAAAACAATTCTTTGAAAATGTAAATGATTTCAGCAGTTGGCACATAATAAAGGTTAATTCTGAATAATGCCCACTCCTATACAGTAAGTGACTTAAAGATGTCACGTGTGTGCAAAAAAGCAGAAATCACCTCCAAATGAACATCTCATCACTTGCCACCAGCCACAGTCATACTTCCTCAATTTCTACCTGTACAAAACAGATACCCTCAAAACACAACAAAACTAACTCACAGGGAACACAGGCTTGCTAGAGGTGAAATGTATTTCTATTCATGGTACTTCTGAAATTTAATTCTTAGTAGTTTGTACTATCTTATGACTGACTTTAAAAATATAACGAATAAAAGCAATTTATTAACACATGCCATGCCAGTGAACCAAAATGTGATCCTGAAAACAAACCAAGTTAAATGTGTACCTAAAGGGGCCGACCCCAGAAGGCAAGAACACTAAAGCTCTAATTCCAGCCTCCAGAGGAACAACCTGTTAAACAGGCACTCATCTATAGGGCACACGTTCTCAAATCAGGCCACTGGAGAGAGAATCTTCATTACTTTGACTAAATTATTCTTTGCCTGGGTTTCCTTATCTGCAAACTAGAGGTAGCAATAGTGTATCTGCCACGAGGTGTAGTGGTATATGCCAGTAATCCCAGCACCTGAGAAGCTGAGGCAGGGTAACAGTAACACCCGAGGGTTAAATGAATTGTAAGTGTTAAGAAGTTTTCCTGCCACTCTACCAGCATGACTTCTTATTAGTGAAGACAGGGATTTGCAAAGAAAGTAAGGTAGTAAAAGAAGAAGTGAGGGAGACAGTAAAGTGTGGCTGGATATGGAACAGTCAGTTTCGGCTTGTCACATTTCTGGCTAAAAACTCAAACCTCAGGATATGTACTTCGTGTATTAGAATTCTGTTCTATTATCTATCCCATGTCAGAATGTTACATGGTACCAACCTAAAAGGATTACATTTTATTAAGTGTTTTACTTAAAACACCAGACGCTCATATTACACTGAGGCTCAAACTTCTTTCATACTAGACCAAGGATTAAAATTTGTTCTCATAGGGGCCCTACTTCCCAGGAACCCCCAGAATAAACACTGAACAGGAAGCACTAGAGACAGGACTACCACAGATGTAGTTAATGCTAATGCCTCAACTGTGACTTCAAATGGCATGATTTGTCCAAGAAGAGCAAGTAATTAATTTTAAAAACAGGCCATCTAACCTAAAATTCATCCTTAAAAGCTTTTCTGCAGTTTCACAGTAACTCCACCCAATTATTATCTGTTCCTTTTTTGGTAACCCAAGGAAAAACCGCATGTCCTTTTCTGTTCTAAATGCCTGGTGGTTTGAAGGAGCTCTCCCAACATGAAGCCTTTGTACGCCCTCCAATCATAAGAAATTATGATCTTTTCAATTAGGGTAACTTTAGCTCACAGCTAAAGTTAAACAGCACTCTACAAAGTGAACAACTTCTGGAACATAACTCTTAATTCACCATTCTGGGGGAGGGGGAGCAAAGGCACATTAATAATCTCAAAGAATTGAAGAAACGTTGCTGAACAAGCAAGCTGGCCCTCCTTCTGCAGTAGAAACAGGTCAAGTTCCATAATTTTCATAAGCAAATGTCAACTTTGCCATCAACACATGTTACCGGAGCTCTTAACGGAAACAACAGAGCACTGCAGAGGCCCTTGCCAGAAAGCTCAATTTTCAGTGGACTGATACCCAACTCTTTCTAAAGCCCAGATAAGGTAGCTGAAATCTGAGAGTGCCAAGCAAATCTTCCATTCCCCTGGATTCCTAAACACTATCCCTGTACCAAGTGAAATCATGTTAAGAAATGCAGCTAGATTGATACTAGCTTAGCGAAGGAATGCCTATGCTGTGTTAGACCCTGGTATCACAGTCTCCATTTCTACTCAGTATCATTTTGAGAAAATCTATGTAAAATTCATTTCTGTGCAAAAAATGATAGCACAATCACTGTACTGCAACATTTGACACCACAATCAGTCATAATATATGGTAACTTTTAAAAGTAACAGTATATATTTGTGAAACGGCTTATTAAAAGAACAAAGGCAGACATACAAAAATAAAATTATGCAGAACTCTACCCCAAAGCACTCACTGTGGTTATTTCTGCATGGAGAATCAGAAGGATTTTTATGTATGTTTTCTGTATTTTCTATATTCTCTGATATACATGGGGGGGGCGTGATTGGAGAAAAGTTTACCTGGGGGAAAGCTTTGAGCTAACAAGCACACAAAGAAATAAAAATATTTGACAACAGCAAGTTTTACTTTTGTAACAAAACATCTCTAACTGGTAAAAACTGAAGGAAAAAGGGATATGACTGAATTCTTTAAAGTCTCACTTTAAGTTCTACTAATTTTTATCATGAAAAAGGTGGGGAGATCTTCTCTAAGTTTCCCCAAACCACCATTAAATACACTGTCTGCTGGTCAGAGTGTGACATTTGAAAGGACTCATGATAAAATCACCTCAGCTATAGCTTCTCATGCCTTCTGGCTAAGATGAAGCACAAAAGCACCTCAGAAGCAAGATTCAAAGAAAAAGGGAGACTACTGGTCTTCCTCTGCTGAACTAATACATATTAGGAATCAAAAGTACCTTCTTCCCTGTTTTAGCAAGGACTTAAGACAACCAGAAAGCATGAAGAATGAGCAAGAAAATGAGGTCAAAGAGAGATGAGCGTGGGAGATGAAAAAGAAAATGAGGCCTGAGAAAAAGAAAGGCAGGAAACCCATTTGCACAAACGGCAAAATCATGCCAGAGGCTGCCCCGCCCAGCTCGACACCCAGGGCAAACCCTGGGTCAGTCAGAGTGGTTCTCTCAGGAGACGCCCACACAACCCAGAGTGAGTTCGTGCGGGGAGACTTCTGTGCCATCATACGACCTGAACATGTGGTAATGCTGGGTCCACATTCAACTACAAGCTTCTGGGGGGTCTACCAGAAGTCACAAGGCTGTGTCCTGTTGTTCAGAGTCAAGTAGGACTACTTCCAACACTCAGACCAGGGGCGATTCCTCCCCAGGTCCACTGTGAGGATGCAGGACAGATGTGGTATTTTGTGGGAACACAGTTTGATGGTGCACCAGTCTTAGTTTATCCTCCCCCAAAAAGTGCATAGAGGTGCTATTCTCCACTAACAGGCACATCAGCCACGGTCCAGGTGAAAATTCGGAGTCCTCAGCCTGCCAGGTGATTGATGAAGGCCTCTCTGGGGCTGAAGGCACACCCCACCAACAGGACATGGCTAGCATTATTTGGCCCACTCGCTCTGTCCTCCGCCTCTGTATCAGGAGCTCTGAATAGAATGTACTGACAGTTTCACCTTTCTGAGCATATTGTTTCCAAGTATGTGGCTTCCTCCTTTACAATCTTCAACTGACTCACACTGTCCTTAAGACATGACTAATCTCAAATCCTTTCTGGAATACGTGGGGAACTATAACAGAAGGTAAGTCAAATTATACTCTTCAGTGTTGATCCTAAAAAAATAAGACTTACAGGGAAAGCTGGTATTAAGGAGCATTTTTCTTCTCAATTAAGCTGTTGGCAGTGTGGATTACAACTTCCCACCTTAACAATAGCCTGGACACCAGCCCAGAAGGCATTTCCAAAGTATTAAGAGCTAAGACTAACCTGCCCTTTGAATCTAGGTTCACAACAAACAATGGGAACAGTCACCTAGAGAGACCACAAATACACTTTTTGAAATTTAAGAATTAAAACTCAGAGTGTAAATGACAGAAGGCAAATTCTGATCTGCATTTAAAGCTTACAATACTGCCAAACTGTTCTGTTTAATTTGTATACTGCTGTTGAACTCTTGAAGTACAGCACCTGCCCAGCATGTCCAATGCTACAGATTTAATCTTCAGCACCATCACAAAAGAAAAAACCAACCAAAAAATTGTGAACAAAATCTAAATTTAAGAAAAAAATAACGTTTAATGCAAATAATAAAACCACCCTGAACTTACTCTGGTCTTTGCAAATTAGCATCTCCTCGTACTGAAGCACTACCTGAAACCCACCTGCTTACCAATAGCCAATAGTCATCCTTATTAAGAGTAAGCACAGAATAGACTAGACTCCCTCATCTTAGAGGACTGTCTGAAGTGTGTGAAGCAAACAGGCCCAGGGCCAATTTAGTAACCTGCCCAAGGTCATAAAACTCCTAAATATGGAAGGCAGAATGCAAACCAGCCTGACACTACAGCCTCCACAGGCCAGCCCATTAACTTTCCATCCCACACACTTGTCTCCTGGCTTATCACTCACACTTCTTTTGTACTCTTGCTGCTGATAAGGCTGAAGAAACAGTCATCAGGGATAAGGAGGGCAGCCTTACACACACTTCAATCACTTCTACCTGCCCTTTGTCTGCCTGGCTTTTCAAGAGGACAAAACCTGCCTGTCAGGGACTCCTCTATGCTGGATTAGATTTAACTCTAAACCACAAAACTTGACTCAAATGTTACCTTC
Source organism: Chinchilla lanigera (assembly GCF_000276665.1). Taxonomy (NCBI): domain Eukaryota; kingdom Metazoa; phylum Chordata; class Mammalia; order Rodentia; family Chinchillidae; genus Chinchilla; species Chinchilla lanigera. The sequence continues at coordinate 28,129,486 of NW_004955416.1, forward strand.
TAAAACCTTCCTTCTGTGTGAAGCTGTTTGCTACTCAAAACCCCGTCCACTTATTTGTGGACATTATCATCAGAAATATACACAACAAAGCTGAATACACAAGCAGTCTTTGCACCTATGATCAATTTACAAACCATATGTTCATGGCATCACTAGCTACCGTTTCAATAATCTCCAGGTTTTGTTTCTTAAGCACCAACCTCACATCAACTCAGAGTAGAGTGCCCCTAATTTTTAACTATCTACAGACAAATGTATTTGTGAACAGAATAAATGCTGTGGCTATCAATGCTTCAGAAATGACACTGCATTATGGTGAGAAAGGCAGACAGTTAATGCTGTCACCTGCTTCTCCCAAACATCACTCAGAAGCAGGCAGTTACAATAACTGAACAAAATACGCTTACAATAATCAAGTAACTACGTTTAACCTACACTGCAGGACAAGATTAACTATTACCACTCAGTGAAACAAGAATGGCCACGCCCACAGTCCAGTGATGGTGAAATTTTAGACTTTTCCGTGACACAAAGACCCTGCTGCAGCATGCCGCCAACAGTTTGCCACCATTGCTACACACCTCAACTTGGGGCCCAGGGAGCAAGAGGCCAACTCGTCAGCTCTGCCCAGTGGGCCCCCACGCCTTCAATTTAACACAGTCAAAATCTAACTAAAAGCTCTTCCCAAGAGCTGTCCTTTTAGCGGAGTCCCAAAGCGCTAATAAAAAAAAAAAATCATTCAGCAGCATGATGTATGTTTCTTTTGCTTAATTTTAAACAAAAGCCCTCATACTTGTCCCATGGTTTCACAATTTAATCTCAAATAATTCTGAATGTCTTCAAGAAAAGTATTTCAGCCACACATTTGTTTTCAGTGCAGGGGACTGGTGAGTCTGCTACCACTGAGTTACACCCCTACCTCCAACAGCATTTTTAATGGTTAGAGAGGTAGATCACAGTACAGATGAATCTGACCAGTCATGATCCATACCCCCTAATGAAGGAGGTGAAGATACTTCAATTATCTACTTCACAGACACCATTTTTAGCACATCTTTAAATTCCTCTGGAAGATTTCTACAGCAACTGCTAGCGCTCAGGAGAGATGCATTTCAAAGTTCTTGATAAATACTGCCACAGTGGCTCTCAACAGGTACCAATTTGCTCTTGGGCCCTACTCCAGCCACCCCCTAAACAGTAAGGTTGCCAAGTCATCTTCTGAAACACAAATTACATCAAGCTACTCTCCTGCTAAAATGCCACCATCTAGATACCTATAACCCAAAACCCAAACTCCCAAACCTGGCACACAGGTGCCTTCCTTCAGCCTGGCCCTGTGTATCCCTGACTGCCACTCCACTGACCAAAGCTCACAGCACAGCTCAGCCTGAATGAATCTCCTTTCCCACCCATCCCTTCAGCAGTACCTCCTGCTATGTCACCTTTTAGGAAACCTGCTACTGTCTGTCTCAAACACTCTTACTCATCCTTCAAAACTCAGCAGGAAATAAAGGGTGGGAGTGTGGGTGAAATCACATTTCATTCCCATTCATCTGGGGAGTGTAAGCCTCACTCTTTTGCACAATCATTTTGTTCCCTTCCATGGACTAAACTGTGGGACTAAAGCCCAGTATTAGTAACTGACTTTCAAGTAGCTAGCTGCTTAATTCATGGACAAGGAAATGTCAAACTACCAATGTAATGAGAACGCAACTACACATAACCCCCACTGCTGACCAAGTCTAGCCCCAGAACAATCTGTTGGTGGACACCAAGATCTCGAACCATAATATATAAAACCACACTCACTTTCAGGACCACACTTTTCTCCAGTTTTCTACAAGTAATCTGTAACCTGAAGAAGGTCATGCTCAGAAGCTCACTTACAGGTTGATTGTTTGGATTTTATATGTAAAAGCCTTCCATACAAATGTGCCAAAGTGAAGTGCACTTAAAACAAGTACTGGTCTGAACTATTTAAAGATAATCATGGTTTACTTAGCTCAAGCAGGAAATGAATGCTGAGATAGAAAGGGTGAGGCTCATTAAGGCTGGTAAAGGAATGGTCTGCCTTCACTCAGCACATTAGCAAGAGGTCACTGACTGATACAACAGTATCCTGAAACAAGATTCCTCTATCTGCAGCTAGTGTTTCTCACCCTTTCTTCCCACAGTCTCCTACAGGCAGATACTAATCTTTATATGCGCTCCTGATCACTCCGAACAAAAAAGAGAAATCAACCAGGCCTTCCTTCTCAGGAAGTAGAGAAAGACCCTGGGGAGGTAAAAAAGAAGACAAGAAAGAAGCCCTGAATTAGCTCAGTGTTCTGGGGATTAAAATGTACTAAAAGGCTAAATGTGTATGCATTTTCTTTTTATCAAAATGGTGACTTTAAAAAATCTAAATCACACAAAACTCTTCCAGCAAGAACAGGTAGGTGCAGCCAAGAAATGTTTGAAACAGATGACAAAGGGGACCTTGTCCACAGAATATTAAAATATTATTCAACTTCTAATAACTTCAAAGGGTGGTACTGGCAAAAGAACAAAGGGAAAGATCAATGGAACAAAATAGGAAGTCCAAAAACATAGTTTGGAATTCTGAGTATGGTGAGGATGGCATTTTAAAATGGTAGGGAAATGAAAGCTTACTCAACACACAGCGCTGAGACAATGTATTTTTGGAGGGAAAAGTGAGCTTTCAATGATCTACCCCTTCTAGAATCAGAAAAAAATGTTGCCTTTAAAAATCTCCCCAGGGCAGTAACTTTCTGAGCTTAAGAAGAAGGATCTAACATCACAAAGGGATAGATTATGTGTTACATAAACATGCAACCTCTGTATATCAAATAACTAAGAAAAAACACAAAAATATGGAGAAAATATGAATTGCAGTTATTTAACCCAAGACACAAGGAATTCAGGTTCCCACAACCTATTGATCATTAGTGTAATAAATTCACAGGAATCACGGTATCATTTTAAAGTGAAATTACCTAGAATACAGATAAATGTGCAGAGGAGTCAAATTATTTTCTAGTACCCATTACTAATTGCGTACTAGTGTCTGCCCCTCCCATCTGTAATGCTATGTCCCCAAGACTCAGGGTCTGGACCCACAGGACCCCTGAATGTATTTGCTTTAGAAAGGGACGAATCCCAAGCACATCTGAAGGTTTTCATGAACAGGACCACTCTTATGAACCGAACAGCCATGTGTCTACTCAGGGTATACAGAAGTTAGCTTTGGCAGGTTTAGAATCTGCTACACTTTTGAGTTTTTTTGCTGCTTGCCTGCTTTTTGCAATTTGTTTTCCGTCTGCTATTAGCCCGTCACAGCTCTGCCATCTCTTGGTGGCCCGTACCCCAACTTCAACATACAGCACATCTAGAAGGTACACGAAGTACATAAGTCTAGAAGGTACTAAAAGTACATAAAGATTGGGCTGTTCTATCATTAAAATGCAGTAATTGCAATGTGAACAGGCCTATCTTCTTGGATTTTTCAAGGGCTTTTTAGCTACCTTCTACTCAGACAGCCCCTGGCCAGAGGCGCTTGCTTATTACCAGTCCCTACGCCTGAATTCTGACATTTTCAGTACTGTCCTATACCACAACACCCTCATACTGAAAGTGATGTCATCTCATTCCTCCACAAACAAAAAAGTTTCGTGTAAAAATGAAAGAGTTTTTGTTTTGTTTTGGTGTGATGTTTTTGAGACTTTTAAGATAAAAAATTAATTTTCTTTTTAGAAATGTAAAACAAGCCACATTCAGCTCCAAACTAAGGTTCCTCATGTGCTAGAAGATTCAAGATCAAGCCCACTTTCCATACAAAACTGCACAGAATTTTGAACTTCAGAGCTCAGTGTGGACTTCTGGCCCAGACTGCAAAGCGGAACAAAATTATCATGAACTACACCCTATACCCTCCATCCCAATTCAGGCCTTCCCTAAAAGTTCCTTCAGGCTGAAATCATCTTGTGCCATCTCTATAGCCAGTTTAAGCACAAGGAGGCAGGCTTACAGGCAGGGACCCTAACCTGCAAGGATAAGGCCACCCTCAGGCTCTGGGTTCTTGGACCTCTTCAAATCAGATAAAGAAAAGGGCTGTGAGAAAGATGAAGAATTGACTTGGGACGTAGCACTTCCTGGAAGGGGTTTCTCTCTCAGACAGAAGTGTGCTTCTACTTTCCCCACTCACCTAAAAATAAACAATGAGATAAAGTCTTGACACATCCCCTACCCCTCTGAGAAGAGAGGCAGCAGGAGATGAGAAAGAAGGCCAGAAGTCAGAACATCAAGCCTGAGCTTTGGGTAACCATTGCAGAGTATGAAACAGTAGTAGTCTAGTTTGCATTACATTTTCTGAATGGTGCGACAGGGCCCCTGTTGATTTATATACAATTACTTTGTAAGCATGAAAATGCATTTGTTGGGAGCTAGGGATAAAGGGTCACACAATCTGCTATTTGAACAAACTACTTTAGTAATTGTTCCCTGAGCTGTGATTTCATATGGCCTGCCACCAAACTGCAGTCATGTGGATTTATTTGCAAAACCATAAACAATTTAGCAGGCTCATCCATTTCTAACATGGACAAGGGTGTGAAATCCCAGGTTAGTCATGGAACACCTCCATCTGTAGGTTCCCAAATCACTGCCTTAGTCTGTATCTACACTACCTGCATTCTAAGCTCTTCAGCAGCTCAGGACTGTTCTCGGCAGAAGGTGGGCTCTGGCCTTAAGCACGAGGTTCAGGGAAACATGAAGGAACGGGGATCAGCCTATTCCAAAGGCAGCCCTTCTCCACTGCTTTTTAATCTTTTTCTTAATCTTTACTTCCTCCCTAAAAGAAGCAAACACCTGTATACGCCTCTGCCTTTACAATACCTAGTGTCTGAAAATTTAGACCAACATTGCGTTGCCCTTAAAAGTTGATGCCCTAAAGGAACTGCTTACACACTAAGAACACACAACAACGAGCAAAGCCCTGCTCAGCAATGACTGCCCTAAAAGTTCCCTCCCAGAACACGTGTGCTCTGAAATCGTCCCCGACACTGGTTTGTTCTGTGGCTGGCTCAACTCCAAACTTTATCCATACACTAAGTGTTTCTGTACTTCACTCGCATAAAGTTTCCACCAAATCCCTTTCCTGAGTCGACAACCCTCTCTTACTTTGAAAGTGCAGGACTCCAATACAAATCTGACTCGTACCATGCCCGCCATTCCAAAATCATCTAAGACTACTGTGGCTAATCCCTTTGTTAATCCTGAGCATGACTGCAGCCACGTTTATGACTCATTTCGCCAACTAGAGCCCAGTTACTGGATAACATTTCGTACATCACTTTAACCGGGCTAATGAGTCTTCCATTGAATCGGCCCCGGGAACTGCCTTGCACCAAGGTCCTTTCTCTTCCTTCAACGAGCTGGTGAACTAACCGCACAGGGGGCACCCTCTTTCATTTAAGGAAATATAGCACTTCTAACGGTAAAACCTAACGTGCACTATGCAAAGGCTCCACCTAGCCAGATTCATTTACTCGGGCTCTAGCTTTCTGATGCCAAAGGTGCACATTTTAGAGAACCAAATTATAACCTCACTGCAACCACTATCACAGGTACACTACTGTGCTGTGAGTTTTCGCACAACACAGGAGGCAGCCCCGCTCAGGGAGGCCCTTTTCACCGAAGAGAAAGCTCGCCTCCCTACGGAAAGCTCAAGTACCCTGTACGGGGCCAGGGTGAGAGGCACCCGGAGGAGCCACCTCGTCCTACTCCATCTGCCCAGCCCGCGATCTAGAGCGTCGCCCCCACCATCCCGCCTCTCAAATCTGCTGCCCAGGCCGGGCATCGCCCGAGGGCACCCCGATCACCCAGGCAGCCCGGGTGTGGGTGTGGGAAGCGGGCTAGAGCGGGAGCCAAGGGGAGCCCGCAGGGCCGCCCGCCGGGATGCTGGATGCTGCTGGGCGGGCGGCGTCCGAGGAGGGGCTCACCTGTAGGCGGCCACGGCGCGGGTCTGCAGGTATTTCTGGGCGGTCATGACTCCCACGAAGATAAAGTTCCCGTCGCGCTGGCCGCCATCCGGGCCCGCGCCGTGCG
>NW_004955416.1:28136205-28143164 GCF_000276665.1 Chinchilla lanigera
CGCTGCGCCCGCCCCCGTCGTCTTCGTGGCCGGCGCCGCCGCTGCAGCTGCACATCCTCCGGCTTAGCTCGCCATTGCAACAGGAGCCCCTCACGTCACGCACTGCGCGTTATGAAGCGGCCCCGGCGGCGGCGAGCTGTGTGGCCCCTCTCGGGATCCGTCCGCGCCCCGCGATTGGCGCAAAAGTGAATGGGGGGCGGTTCACGTGGCCAAAGTTTAACTAGGAAAAAAAAGCGCCCCGCCTGCGGCTGCCGGGCGGCGGAGGCGTGGGCCGCAGCGGCCGGGGCTGCCCGTTATCCGCGCCGGTGGCCACGCCCCCGCCGCCCGAGCCCGCGCCCCGGGCGCTGAGGCTACGGTCCGAGGGCGTCGCGGGTGTGTCAGGAGCGAACGTTGGAGAAAGGACGCCGCGCGTCCCTCCCGCCGGGACTAAGCGGGGATCCGCCCGCCGTCCGCGCCCGGCGCTCTGCGGGAGGCGAGCCCTCCCGCACGGTTCCCTGCAGCTCGAGTCTGCAGAAAGAAGCGGGGAAGCCAGGCTTGATGTGCAAGCTCCTCGCACAGTGTAGCAGTTAGTGGATGTCCAAGAAGTGGTCCTTGATGTTAATACACCGGATGATAAGCACTGTTGCATTTTATTTGTATCTCAGTTATTTCGTCCCTTAATAATGAAGAAGTGGCCCCAAACATGCTGATTTTCTGTCCCTCATTCCTGGGTTCGCTTCACTAAACAAGCATGTGCCAGGCCCAAGCAAGTACTTTGCTCTTGAAGAGCTCCATCAGAAAACCCCAATATATTGGCAACAGTTACAAGGCTGATGTGGATGATAACTGTATTTATAGTCTGTGTGGGCAGATAGCTGGCCGCTACCTTCGCGAGAATCCTTGGCAGTATTTTAAGAGTCAATCTCTAAACGGATGTGAATTTGTTTTTTGAGTAGTAGGGATTGAACCTAGGAGATAGACATTTGTGGGGGTTTTGTTTTGTTTTGCTTATTAAAGACAGGGGCTCACTAACTTACCCAGGCTGGGCTCCAGCTTGTGATCCTACCGCCTTAACCTCCAAAGTAGCTGGGACTGCCAGTATAGGCCCCATGTCCAGCTAGAGCTATGGATTTCTAAGGCAGGTTTGGGGTACCAGCTCTTCTACACTGGATTTAAAATTTCATACATTTCCTTAGCAAAAACAGGTAAGGCAACAAAAGCTGAGAAGGTGCCCCACAACAAATGTTTGTAAATATTACTCTTGTTACTTACTCGCCAATATATTGGGGTTTGCTAATGAAACGCTTTAAAAGCACAGTGTTTCGTTGGGTCTAAGAAGTTCACTTTAATCACATGAACCCAGGAATTAGGGACAGAAAGTGAGCGTGCTTGGGGTTATCCTTGGATCTTTCTTGGTGACTAATAGGACCAAATGGCGGAAATATTACACGGGTTAAAATACCAAGCTACTGGAGACTCAGATACCTTCTCTGCAACTGAATGGTGGTCTCCCTTGTTTATTCTTTGGATATCACCATTTTCTTGGATGCTTGTGATTTATGTCAAAAATAGTCCATTACCCAACTACCCACGATCTCCCTCCCTAAGAAGTGATCCACAGCTAAAAATAAAATGTTCATTATATAGTGAATGCAGGATTCCAGCAGTGGTCTTGAGAAAAATACAGAACATACAACCGTGAATTACAGGCTCGAAAATCATCCAAAGAAGCTTCCAGTAAGACCATAAACCACAAAAGCCGAGGAGTCACTACATAGCCCCCAATTCAGCAGTAGCCCCATAATTCACAAGCATTTACATAAAGCACAAATCTGGCAAGGGACAGATGTTCAATCTTATGACATAGGCAATGATTTCAGTATAGTGTCTGTATCTTCTAACCTGCTTTTAGAGGTGTCTGTATTTCTAAAATTCAATAGAAAGTACAGAAAAGTGTGAAAGGAAAATACTTGAAAGATGCTGAAAATTTTGTGCTCAATTCCCTGGTTCCTAGAAATCCTTCAGTTCCGAGGTCAGCGATGTTGCCTGCCTCACCCACAGGCTCAGTGGGGATGCCCTCCACCCGGGCCAGCGCTGCTAGGACAAAGGTGACGAAGCCGGATTGATCAGATTGTACAGGTATGTCTCCACAGTAAACTAAGGAAAGAATTTTAATGATTCTGGGTTCTTGATTTGTTGCACTAGGAACCTTCTTTGTTAAAGTTTTTCTCTCATTGTAAAAAAAGGAGCAGTGTTAACTATCTTCAGAGAAAGATGAACCAGGCACTTTTTTTACATGAAGACTGGTGCATACGCCACCCGAGAGGGGGCCTTGACCTGTGTGTCAGCGGTCATGGGCCCAGGATGGGGTCTGAGTCCTACATGGATTGAGTCCCAGCAGGGGCCACCATCCTCCTCCCCCGTGAGATCCCGTTAAAGCCTCTTCTATGGTGACTACAGACTGACCTTCAGGATTTTTTTTTAAATGTCAGATCGCCTATTTCCTTTCTATTTGCCCAAGTGTAACTCTATGACACATCATTAAAATTCATCTCTACCTACATGACTGAACATCTTCTCACAAATTACAACTTTGTTCTCACCCGTTACATTTTTTTTCCCCTGCTGCTAATACATTGAATGTCTGTTAGAGGTATAACATTTCATATAATTCGCAGCAATTTCTTGGAAACCTTTGGTAAATACCTCAATTGTTCGTTGGCAGTAAGCCTTGAACTGCCCCCGGTTCCCTGTAAGGGCTTCTTTAAAGACGCAGCATCTGAACTTAAGCCTTAAACAGGGGTCCTTGGAAAAGTGGCCATAATTTTTTTTAGAAAGCCTTTTACAAATGCCTCTTTTAAGAAACAGTGAATGCGGAGGAGTTATAATAATCAGTCCTTTTAGAAGGATCTGTTCGCTGCCTACACAGAATATCTGTAATGACCACTTTACTAATGCTACCACTTAACCTCTATTAACCCAATGAAACTTTGCTTTATTATTAATGCTGTGAAAGTGACAGGCAAAGCGTCTTAATTTTTTCTTGCTATTTCCCTGATTTGCAGCATTTCCGGTCAGAGGCGGGATAGGACAGTGGTGATGGCTTCCCTTCTATCTTCCAGACACCAGCGGGGCCAGCACTGGTTGTCAGGATGCTGATCAGCTGTTTTGTCAGGCACAGGTGTATTTCTCGGGCAGGTGTGTGTGCGTGCGTACATGGACACGAGCGAGGCGGAGACAGGAGAACCTGGCACGAGACTGTGTGCCGGCCTGGTAAGATGTCCTCCCGCTAACTCAAAGGCACGGGCTGCCACCAGTGCAGACGCTCTTGGGAAACGACCTAACCTTTCTTTGGGAGAAGAAGGACAGTTTGCTTCTAGTTTAAGACTTCTTTCTGAGTACCAGACAGGTTTGCTCTTCCCATCGGTTGCCATGAAATGCCATTAACCTTTAAAAGGCTGCCGGAGCTTCCCCAGCTGGAGAGTTCACGGGAAGACAAAGCTCCCATCTGTGCGTGGTGGCGGCGGCGGTGGGCCAGGGACAGGGAGGCAGCGCTGCCCTCCGCATCAGAAGCCAGGCCCTGGTCCACTGGGCAGCAGTGTGGCCACCTGGAGTCATCCACACTTGGGGCAGGGCTGGGCGTCTCGGGGAAACCTCCAGATGTGTAGCCAAGACTCTGTTTTCCTCAAGGCCTGGTGAAACATAAAATTGCTTGTGAAAAAAAAACACAAGCTGTAAGCAAAGGTTATGCTGCTGACTGAAGCAGCGGTCATTCAGATCTCCAAACGCCCGAAGTAAGATGCAAGAATAAAGACGAGCTCACACCACACGAGTTGCTGCTAAGTGACCCATTCGGTTGCGGTCTGGGCACACACTCTGTTATTCCGCTGCCGGGCCAGCGTCGGGGTCGTACACATCATCACTCGCCTGACAGGTGATCAGGGCTGTTATCCAGGCCTGGCGATGCAGGGCTGCCCACGAATTGCGACTAATAAGGCTTTGATGACACATTCTGTCATGGAGTCCGTGGGAAAGGAGGCCCTCCAACATGCCGCAAGGACAGAGGAGACAACTCATTTTGAGGGCAATTTTGTCAACATGACAAATGGCAGTTTATTTACTCTTGACCCGGTTATCCTACTTCTGAGAATTTACCCTGGAGATATACAGTAGGGAATGACACTCACACGAGGTGATTCCCTGCTACACTGACTGTGATAGTGAGTGTTTCATACACAGGGGTTCGTGTACAGGGGGATGAATGAACAGACGACAGGAAGCCATCAGAGAGGGAAATACAGGTGCTGTCCATGTGTAAGGGGACTCCAGCTGAACAGCCTACCATCAGATGAAAATATCCTAAGGGAAAAATGCCTGGACTCCACCTAAGCTAGAGTCACACAGCTCAGCGACACAGCACCCTGTGACAACGTGCTTCCCTGGTGATCCTGTGACGGCCTGGAGCCTCAGCTCTTACCAGCTTCAGAGGAGAGGACTGGACCACAGATCACCCGCTTGGGAACAGGGCGACATTCGAAGTTCAGTCACAGTTCCCACCGAATGCATATTGCCTGTGTCTCCAGGCAAACTCCAGAAATCTGAAGTCAAACCCTTAAATCAGGGCCATCCGGGTTCTGCAGCCGGGAAACGGAGGGGCCGGCTCCGTGCTGAAACGGAGAGGGTTCCATGGGGCGAACACCAGGAAGCAGAAGGAGTAAGAACGCTGTTAGTGTTTGTGTAAAGTACTACAGAGGCGCACAAGAAATCAAAGCAGTGACCGGGAGGGGGAGCAGTGCAGAGCCAGCGAAAGGGGGTGGAAAGGACGGTGGGGAACGATTCCCCAAGGAGTACTTGTAAATGTCAGCCTAGCCCGGTATTAGTGATCCGTTACCCTAACAACGGCAACAACAGAGATGGTTCCGTCTCCCCACGAGTCCGAAGCTCTAAAATATCAGTAGAGTACAGACCAGAGATTCCACCTGACAGCCCGAGGCATGGAGCTGGTCAGCCGCACAGTGGGTGCTGTCAGGGCCACGAGCCAGGGGGCCAGAACCCAGGCCGAGGATACCTCAGAGCCTGAGCAAGAACCCTCAAAGTACTTTCCTTCAGGTTTTATCTCTCGTTGCTCTGCAAGTGATCACAATAGAAATTTCAGAGATGAACCGACCTTTTCCTTCATAGTTTTCTCAACATATCCTCGTATTCCTCCAGCATGGGAGAAATAGCAAGAACCTTCTCAAATCACCAGAAGACCTAGATAGGCCAAGCATCCTCATCTACAATGTTCCAAAGTCTGAAACTGAGCGCTGATAGACGGCCAAGTGTGAAAAATCCCAGAATGTGAAACTGTTTCATGCACAAAATTGTGATAAATATTACATAGAGTGACATTCATGTTATATATAAAGTGTGTATGAACTTAAGTCTCAGCTCTACAGTATCTCGTTATATTTAAATGCAGACATTCAAAAAATGAAATCAGAAACACTTCTGGACCCAAGAATTTTGGATAAGAGTCATTCATCCTGTACTTTCTTTCCTGTTGGGCCTTCTTATTTTAGTAAATCACAGTACAACGAAATGCTGGGGTGAGGACAGGTAGAACTGTGTGACCATGGCGCCCTCTAGTGGTAGATGTCTACGCCTGCTAAGTGAGGAGTTTTTTTTGGTTGTTTTTTTTTTTTTCCGGTACCGGGAATCGAACTCACGACTTCGCGCTTGCCAGACAGGTGCTGTGCCACTGAGCTAAATCCCCAGCCCCTAAGTGAGGATTTTTTTCATCTTGGATTGAAAAACAATGGTGAGACACTATAGCTAATGATAACCTATTTCTTTTTCTTTTTTTTTGTACTGGGAATAGAACTCAGGACCTTGTGCTTGCCAAGCAGGTGCTGTGCCGCTGAGCTGTATCCCCAGCTCTTCTTCCTTTTTTTTGAGACGTGCATATTTCTAATTATAGCCCAGTCCAGCATTCTCCAAGGTTATGTTCTGGTTAGATGGTGATACTTCTAAAGTGAGAAAAGTTGAACTAAAAAAACGGGAAAACCGTGAGCTGGAATCTGCCTTATGAAGCTGACTGAGACTAGGGGGTGGGCTCTGTGGGTTCGGTAAGCACCCCAAGTACTCCTGATACCCAGGTTGGCATGGGAGCCATAGATCTCCTCTTTCATGGCCACATGGCCGATGAGCCCCCGATGATGCAAAATATCAGCCAGTGTAGACTTCTTCTACAGACGCTGGATGAGAGGTTTATGTCTTCCTGCATCCGCCGGAGACCATGAGATGCAGAGCTCACACAGGAGAGTTTATCTGGAGGTCCCCACGGCAGCAGTTTGGGGCTCCAGATGAGCATGACATAGCTGTACAACACTGAGGTTTTGAGGGTGTACCCCACTCTGCCCACTGCATCCACCAGCGTCAAACATGCTCCGGAGCTCATCTGAGTGCCTTCCCCAAGCCTGGAAAAGCCTGATGCTGCAGGGGCCAGGCGGGCATGGAGGCAGGGTGCCATCAGAGAGGGTGACGGATTCAAGGTCAGAGAGCTTGTCCACATTCAGGGGCTTTGTCAGCCTCCCCAACATCGAAGCAAAGGCACCACGCCCATCTTTGTCGCCTCCAAAGGACCTGGGCGCAGTCCTGGCTCCCTTGGCTTCCTGGCTGCTAGGAAGTGGGCGGTTTCCTCTGGCACATGCCCCCACCGTGGTGTACTGTGCTGCCACAGGCCTGAAGGCCGCAGGCCCAAGGGACCTTGGAGTGACACACCCAAATCTGTGAGCCCAGCTATATCTTCCTTCCTCAAAAGTTGATTATCGTTGGCATTCTGTCATAGCAACAAAACTAGCACAAAGGGGCCATTGACCTCTTTGAGACTTCTGTTTTCTTTGCACTTCTTCTGAAAATGCCACTTTGAACTGGTTAGCACTCATGAACTGTGCTGTGGGGTTCTGCCAATCTGTCCCCTCTTCCTTCCCTCCCTCCCT